>NC_073404.1:32213003-32475503 GCF_028641065.1 Leucoraja erinaceus
TAACTGTCGCCATGGCAATTGGGATCTGTGCCACTCCAGATTCAAAATGCAAACAAAACAAGATCAACATGAATCTATCCCCAGTGAACGTGAGGCAGGAGAGAAAGGCAAAACATGGCCATGCTTTAAACAAGAGAAGTGGGAGCAGGTACATAGATTGCAATTTAGTGCCGAGATCTGCAGAGAAGTGCTTTCATGGTGAGCCTCTCTGAACTGGAAGTAAAGGATTCACAATCCTTAATAAAAGACCGGTTATCTTATGAGAAGAAACCAACAAAGATGTGCAGTGATATAACACTTGTTCTATAAAACTAAGGGACTAAATAAATCTCTCTAGCTAAAGTATCTAATATCTCTAAACTAAATCAACATAGAAAAGGAAATGGACGAAGATTTGGGGAGAAATGGGAGAGAGATATGCCATTTATTGTCACTATACATGTACAGTGAAACTGAAAGCTGCTCGTACTCAGTTCATACATACAATTTTACACAAAAAACAAGAAACAGAAAAACAAAACAGAAGGGAGATGGGGGGGGGGAATAGGTGCACAAATTCTACGGCGCTACATACATATATACATATATACAGATGGAAGTCCGTGTTGGGCGGTGTAGTCAGTGCATGTGTGGATTTGAATTTATGGTAGATATAATTCTCGGGAAGCAGCTATTCCTGAGTCTGTTTGTCCTGGATTTGATGCACCTATAGCGCCTTCCAGAGGGCAGCAGGTCGAACAGTCCAAACGCAGGATGGGAGCTGTCTTTGGTGATCTTCTTTGCCCTGCTAAGGCAGCGGGAGGTGTAGATGTCCATCAGGGAGGGGAGAGGGCAACCAATGATCCTCTGCGCTGTCCTGGTTACCCTCTGAAGCCTCTCCCTGTCTGCCATGGTGCAGCTGCCATACCATGCTGTAATGCAGTATGTCAGCAGGCTCTCGATGGACGAGCGGTAGAAGGTCAGCAGCAGGTTAGAGTCCAGGTTGTGCTTCCTGAGGACCCTCAGGAAGTGCAGCCGCTGCTGAGCCTTCTTGATGACCGCTGTCGTGTTGTCTGTCCAGGAGATATCAGCAGCGATATGGACGCCGAGAAACCGGAAGGTGTTGACCCTCTCCACACACTCGCCGTTAATGTGTAGGGGGACTAAGTCGGTGCTGTGCCTCCTGAAGTCGACAATGAGCTCTTTTGTTTTCCTGGTGTTCAGAGCCAGATTGTTTTCTGAGCACCAGGTTGTCAACTTCAGGACTTCCTCTCTGTAGGCTGCCTCGTCTCCCTTTGAAATAAGTCCGACCACAGTAGTGTCGTCAGCAAATTTGACGATGCGGTTGTTGTTGTGGGCCGGACTACAGTCGTAGGTGTAGAGACAGTATAAGAGGGGGCTTAGCACACAGCCCTGTGGGGAACCGGTACTCAACCTGCGAGTGGAGGAGAGGTGGGGGCCAAGTCTCACAGTCTGGGGCCGGTTTGTGAGGAAATCCTTAATCCAGGCACATGTGACAGTGGGGAGGCCGAGAGTGACCAGTTTACCAATGAGGATGTAGCGTTCTCCAGGAATCAGTGCGATGGAAAGCTGAGGCTGCCATGAATGATGATACACAAAGACTATGTTGGCAATAGTTTACAGAGCACTGGACAAACGGATGTGGGCATAATGTGACTGATCTCACCATAACAATGTCTGTAGCTCTCTGCTTGTAGTGTGCAAGTGGGCGAAAATAGCAATGCAGATAAAGATGTCCTTGTCATTGGAGGAACTGCGGTGCCAAGGAGATGGCGAAACAAAGAATTTTGGTGGTAAATAATTTCACCTCTGGGTAAAGTCCTGCTTGTAATGCTAGATGCTAGTCATGTAATTTGGCCTGTTTTATCAATGTAATGGTTTGGGTGGGCAATGGGACAAAATGCCCTCTGGTGCTCAATGATCTACCCTAGAGCAAAGGAAGAACTAGGAGTGCCGTTACCTCAGCTGGAGTGAGCCAGATTCAAGCCTGACCTCTGCCGCTGTGGAGTTTCCTCTGGGTGCTTCAGTTTCCTCCCACATCCCAAAGATATACTAGCCTCTGTAAATGGAAGTTTGTGTGTGTGTGTGTGTAGGTGTTAGATTCTGGGTGTAGTTGATGGGAATGTGGAGAATCTATGGGTCACACGTCAGCCTTGTGCTGTGTGACTATTATAGATAGATCGATAGATTCTTGATTAGTATGAGTGTCAGTGGTTATGGGGAGAAGCTGGAGAATGGGGTTAGGAGAGAGGTAGATCAGCCATGATAGAATGACAGAGTAGACTTGATGGGCCGAATGTTCAAATTCTACTCCTACCATTTATGACCTTATGCTTCATTCTGTCACTTAGATACATTTTCCTCAGTTCAAACATTTGTGTTTGAGGAAGGTTGATAAGGTTATAAGGAATGGGAGTAGAGTTGGGCCATTCAGCCCATCAATGAGGTCATTTGGCTCAGGTTCTTAAGTTTCTCATCCCAGACTTTCACTGGCCCTCTAACAGTGAAGCAAGGACAGGAATCTCCCATCTTTTAGAAGTTCATCAGTGAACATTTGGTGAATGTTAGATCCATTGCCGATAAGGTGTGAGTGTCTGCCACTCTCGGGAGCAAATCGCAAATGTTTCCCACAGAACGTTGGAAATTGTCACAGCTGAAGAAACAGAAATCCTTAGACCTGAGATGGAGGCGAATCTGGACAACCGGGAAGGTTGTGACACTACCGTGGTGTAGGGAAGGTTTGACATTACTCACAAAATGCTGAGTAACTCAATGGGACAGGCAGCATCTCTGGAGAGAAAGAATGGGTGACGTTTTGGGTCGAGACCCTTCTTCAGACTGACTTAAACCAACATCTGCAGTTCTTTTCTGCACACTGAAAGTAAGCATGCGGGTACAACAAGCAGTGAAGAAAGCAAATGGCATGTTGGTCTTCACAGCAAGACAATTTGAGTATAGGAGCAAGGAGGTCCCACTGCAGTTGTACAGGTCCCTGGTGAGACTGCACCTGGAGTATTGTGTGCAGTTTTGGTCTCCTAGTTTGAAGAAGGACATTCTTGCTATTGAGGGAGTGCGGCGTAGGTTCACCAGGTTAATTCCCGGGTTGGTGGGAGTGTCATATGATGAAAGAAAGGATGGACTGGGTTTATATTCACTGGAATTTTGAAGGATGAGAGGGATTTTTATAGATTTGAAACATAACATTTTTCAAGGATTGGACAGGCTCGATGTAGGAAAAATGTTCCAGATGTTGGTGGAGTCCAGAACCAGGGGTCACAGTTTAAGAATAAGGGGTCGGCCATTTAGGGCTGAGATGAGGAAGCACTGAGTTGTGAATCTGTGGAATTCTCTGCCACAGACGGCAGTGGAGGCCAATTCACTGCATGTTTTCAAGAGAGATTTAGATTTAGCTTTTGGGGCTAAATGAATCAAGGGATATGGGGAGATAGCAGGAACGGGGCACTGATTGTGGATGATCAGCGATCATCATATTGAATGTCGGTGACGGGGCGGCGCCTTTAAACGGAAGAGCAGAGTCGGGGAGGCGGAGCCGCCGCTTTATTTCCCCGGAATCTGCGTCGGGAAACGCGGCGGCGGCGGCGAGTTCACCCGGGGAGAGAGAGAGAGATGGGGCGCAGCCGGCACTGGTAGAGTGGGGAATGGGGGGGGGGGGGGGGATATGGGGGTACATGGAGGGGGGGGGGGGGGGCGGGGGTACACTGGTATGTGTGGGGGTACATGGGGGGACGTGGGGGGGTGCGCTGGGGCGGGTCGGCAGCGCTGGGGCTGTGGGGTCCGGGTCGGGGGGGTGGGGGGGGGGGTTGGGGGGGGTGGGGGTACATGGGGTATGTGGGCAGCGCTGGGGTGGTGTCGGGGGGGTGGGAGGGACGGGGATGAGACGATGATCAGGTTCGGGGCTGGAATCCGCGCTGTGGTTTCTGTGAGTTGTTGCCGGGGCGACGCCGCCGGTCGAGGTTTAAACGTTACATTGGCGAGAACAGAGCGGTTCTGAAGCCCCGGGGGGGGGGGGGGGGGCAGGGAGGCGATGGGCCGAACGGCCCCGTGGCGCACAATGTCCCCACTCTGGGAGCCGGGCTCTGTATTCTCCTTTCCCCGGGACTGGAGGCCAGAAACACAGTCAGTCCTTGTTCTTGCCTCTCGGTGTCTACGATGCATCACAGCTCCATCCAACACCAGAGAATTGTAGACACAACCCAGACCATCACACACTATCAACCCTCCCTTCCACTGACTCCATCTACACCTCACGCTGCCTCGGCAAGGCCAGCAGCATCATCAAGGACCAGTCTCACCCCGGTCACTCCCTCTTCTCCCCTCTCCCATCGGGCAAGAGGTACAGAAGTGTGAAAACGCACACCTCCAGATTCAGGGACAGTTTCTTCCCGGCTGTTATCAGGCAACTGAACCATCCAACCACAACCAGAGAGCGGTTCTGAACTACTATCTACCTCATTGGTGACCCTCGGACTATCCTTGATCGTACTTTGATGTGGACTTGCCATGTTTGTCACATGTACCCAGGCACAGTGAGACGTTCCTCTGAGAATCGTACAATTGTTAAATTGCTTCTCCAGCTTCTCTTGAAGAAAGTTCTCGACCCAAAACGTCGCCCATTCCTTCTCTCCAGAGATGCTGCCTGTCCCGCTGAGTTACTCCAGCATTTTGTGTCTATCTTCAATTATTCATTGACGAGATGTGTTAACATGGTTGTGTTCATGTACACGTGTGTTAACACGGATGTGTTCATGTACACGTGTGTTCACGTACACGTGTGTTAACACAGATGTGTTCACGTACACGTGTGTTAACATGGATGTGTTCATGTAAGTTGTGTTGAGCGTTAAGAGACACTGTGCCACTAGTATTCCCGTTTGGGAGAAGGATGGGCGACAGGTTTGCTTGGCGCTGCCCTGGGGTTTTTGAGCAGAGGGGGGCAGGATGAGTGAAGTTTACTGTGGGGAAGCAGAGACTGCCTGGTGACAACATGCTCTCACATTCTGGCCATGGAACGGACCTAAGGCCAGGATTTAGATTAGCCCTGAATTTCATGGCAGCTTTCCTCTGTATCTACTGAGAGGCTTGTTTAGAGGCACGGTTAGTTCTGGAGATGTCTTCAATACCAGCCTTACAGCCTTCGTCTCCACTGCACTCACTCCCAACTGAACCCAAGTAGTAATGCCAACATGTTCATTAGAGTGAGAGTTGATCACATCAATGCTTCTAATTTGCCTGTGTGTTACTTGGTTGGTAGCTTTGCTGGATGTTACCAGTTCAATGTGGAGCCACACCTGACATTGCAACTTTCAACTCAGACTAGCTTCAGGAGATCATTGCAGGGGGTGAGAGCACAGACAGATCAGTCCCCACTGGAGCAAGTACCAAGCCCATTGTTGCTCAGAGTACCATCAACTCATGATGGCAGCTGGAATGTGTCCTGGTCACTACACTTCTGCCTTGATCCAGCAGACTGGATGTGCCATCTCCAGCTCTTACTTTGACTGTTATCTAAACACAGACACCAATATGATTTCTGACACCAAGTTCAGAAACATTGTAAAGGCTGCACACCTCATGTATTCCCTTGCAGCATCACAGTGGTTTTGTCAAGAAACTGGGCTTGATTCTTCTTCTTCTTATTATTCGTTATTATTATTACACTTGAGTATTCGCCTCTTTCTCTTTACATATTTGGGCGTGGAACATTGGGTATTGTTGCGGTCTACGTAAAGCAGCATTTGGATGTGTCTACTGGTGTTTGGGCAGATGGATGTGACCCATATTACAACCATGCAGCCAGTACATTTATTTTTCCTTTATATACAAATACTGTTTGTTGATTATGACACTCTAGATTTTGGAATTATGGAAACAATGACTCAAGCAGCTCTTCTGCCGTGGAACGTGTGTGTGTTTTGTCAGCAACATTGTTGGTGTGGGTGGTGGATATCTCAGCCCAGTTACATTGACCACGATGGCACGGCAGCTATGTGCTGGTGAGTAAAGCTGAAGGGACCAGCAGAGGGGGTTCAGTTAAAGGGGTTCAGGGGTCTGTAGAAACATAGAAAAATAGGTGCAGGAGTAGGCCATGCGGCCCTTCAAGCCAGCACCGCCATTCACTGAAAGTAAGCATGCAGGTACAGCAGGCAGTGAAGAAAGTGAATGGCATGTTGGCCTTCATAACAAGAGTAGTTGAGTCTAGGAGCAAAGAGGTCCTTCTGCAGTTGTACAGGGACCTGGTGAGACCACACCTGGAGTATTGTGTGCAGTTTTTGGTCTCCAAATTTGAGGAAGGACATTCTTGCTATTGAGGGAGCGCAGCGTAGGTTCACAAGGTTAATTCCCGGGATGGCGGGACTGTCATACTGTATGTTGATAGAATGGAGCGGCTGGGCTTGCACACTCTGGAATTTAGAAGGGTGAGAGGGGATCTTATTGAAACATATAAGATTATTAAAGGTTTGGAAACATGTTCCCGATGTTGGGGTAGTCCAGAACCAGGGGCCACGATTTAAGAATAAGGGGTAAGCCATTTAGAACGGAGATGAGGAAATACTTTTTCACACAGAGAGTTGTGAGTCTGTGGAATTCTCTGCCTCAGAGAATTCCACAGGTGGAGACCGGTTCTCTGGATGCTTTCAAGAGAGAGTTAGATAGAGCTCTTAAAGATAGCGGAGTCAAGGGATATGGGGAGAAGGCAGGAACGGGGTACTGATTGAACGGGGAAGATCCTGCACCTATTGTATATTGTCAATATGATCGTGGCTGATCATCTAAAATCAGTACCCGTTCCCGCTTCCTCCCCATATCCCTTGATTCCTTTAGCCCTAAGAGCTAAATCTAAAGGGCCTGTCCCACTTGCGCCGTTATTTACACATCAGACAGTGACTGACGTGCGATGGTCACAGCCGTCTGGAGCGCGTGACGTCATTTGAAGATGGACACAAAATGCTGGAGTAACTCAGTGGGACCGGCAGCATCTCTGGAGAGAAGGAATGGGTGATGTTTCGGGTCGAGACTTCTTCAGTCTGAAAGAAGGGTCTCGACCCAATACGTCACCCATTGCTTCTCTCCACAGATGCTGCTGGTCCCGCTGAGTTACTCCAGCATTTTGTGTTAATCTCCAATCGTCTTGGCCCCGCTCTGGGAGTAGGAGTGGGGGCGGATCCGGACCGCAACGGCCGTGAGCCCCAGGCCGAGTCTGACGATCGTTTGCTGCTGTTGGAGGTGAGATGTTGCGTCACGCCAGGGTCTTGGGCGTGTCCCACTTTGGCCGTCAGTTACGTGACAGGCCGGTGGCGCGCGAAGATTTAGTGCAGGACGAAGTCCACACTCCTCCACACCACTCCATGTGCCTGTCCACACGCTACCCACACGCTACCCACACGCTACCCACACGCTAGCATGTCGCGTAAATGGTGCGCGAATGACAGCCAAGTGGGACAGGCCTCTTGAATACCTTCAGTGAATGGCCTATCCCTTATTCCTAAACTGTGACCCCTGGTTCTGGACTCCCCCAACATCGGGAACATTTTTCCTGCATCTTCCCTGTCCAATCCCTTAATAATTTTAAATGTAAAGTGGAGGGGGTGTGACTGGTTGGGCCACGGAGGGGGTCCGGGGACCTGTGTTGGGGATTAAAGCTGGGTAGCCCAGTGGAGGGGGCTTGGCAGACAGGGTTCAGGGTCGATGCTGGTGTGTAGAGTTGGGGGTACCAGCAGAGGGGGTTCAGTGGGAGGTTGGGTTGAAGGGGTTCAGGAACCTGTGGTGATGAGTAAAGCAACAGAGCTCTCCTTTCTGCTGTCATGGTGCCTAGTTTTCATCCTGCGAGTTCCCACAATGAACCAACACACGTTTGTGTTTTATTGTCGGGTAATATCTCTGCAGAATCCAATCTGAAATTGTGTTGAAGGGGCAGATGTTCGATTTGTGAGTAAGTATTTCTCTAAAGAGCTGTGGGATTTTGATACGTCAATAGAGTTTGATATGATCAGCGGCGTTAGACGGACCTTGCCACGGGCTGTTATCTGTGGGCTATAATGTTTGTTGTCTCTGCTCTTGAACCTATTATGTAACTAGTGACCACTGGGGTGACGTGGTGGGAGGGGGTCGACTCTTGCCTTTTACATTTTTTCTGAGCACTGGGTTTAAGGATTTTGAATCATCTGAAGCAGACACCGTGTGTGATCGCAGCGTGGGCTCTGGTTTGAGTAGATTGAGGAGCTATATGTGACATGTTGCTAGGGTTTCACAGCCAGTCCGTGGAGAGACAGACATCTAGTGTGTGTGAATAAATTAGGCAGAATATACGAGATGTTATTCATGGCTAGTGATGTCATGCAACAGCTAACGTCAGCATTCATTTCCACCAACCACCAATGCACAAGATGAATAGTCCTCTCTTTTATTTTTGCAGTGCCTTTTATCGACAAGATTAGATGTGCTGAGAAATGAAAGATATTTAATCTTGGGTCTTGGGTGCTGCACACTAAGAAAAGATTGAAGAATCTGGGACCGGCTGTTCCTGACTCTGTTCCTTGTGATTAACTGCTGATTATTGGCAAAGATAGTCACAAAAAGCTGTAGTAACTCAGCGGGTCAAACCACATCTCTGGAGAAAAGGAATAGGTGACGCTTCGGGTCGAGACCCTTCTTGAGACTGAGAGTTGGGGGAAAGGGAAACGAGAGAGATAGACAATGACGTAGAGAGATATAGAACAAATGAATGAAAGATATGCAGCATAAGTAACGATGATAAATGAAACCCGCAGGTAAAAGGTAAGAGGACAGAAGGGGAACGGGTGGCCAATAGTCAGCAAAGCAGTAGGCAGGTAGTGCAGGAGTCCCCTGCGGTCATCTCCCTCCTAAACAGGTATACCATTTTGGAAACTGTTGAGGGAGATTGCTCATCAGGGGAAGGCAGCAGCAGCCAAGTTCATGGCACCATGGGTGGCTCTGCGGCACATGAGGGGGGGAAAAAGAGTGGAAGGGCAATAGTAATAGGGGATTCAATTGTCAGGGGAATAGATAGGCGTTTCTGCGGCCGCAAAAGAGACTCCAGGATGGTATGTTGCCTCCCTGGTGCAAGGGTCAGGGATGTCACTGAACGGCTGCAGAACATTCTGGAGGGGGAGGGTGAACAGCCAGTTGTCGTGGTGCATATTGGCACCAACGATATAGGTAAAAAAAGGGATGAGGTCCTAAAGGATGAATTTAGGGAGCTAGGAGATAAGCTTAAAAGTAGGACCTCAAAGGTAATAATCTCTGGATTACTACCAGTACCACGGGCCAGTCAGAGCAGAAATAGGAGGATATTGCAGATGAATACGTGGCTTGAAAAATGGTGCAAGGGGGAGGGATTCAAATTTTTAGGGCATTGGAACCAGTTCTGGGGGAGGTGGGACCAGTACAAACAGGACGGTCTGCACCTGGAATGGAATGGAACCAATGTCCTTGGGGGGGTGTTTGCTACTGCTGTCGGGGAGGATTTAAACTAATGTGGCAGGGGGATGGGTACAAGAGCAGAGGGGCAGGGGGGTGTAAAATGAAGGTAGAAGCAATAGGTAGCAAGGTGAAAAGTAAAAGTGGCAGGCAGACAAAACCAGGGCAAAAATCAAAAAGGGCCACTTTTCAACATAATTGTATAAGGGGTAAGAGCGTTGTAAAAACAAGCCTGAAGGCTTTGTGTCTCAATGCAAGGAGTATTCGTAATAAGGTGGATGAGTTGAACGTGCAGATAGCCATTAATGATTATGATATAGTTGGGATCACGGAGACATGGCTCCAGGGTGACCAAGGCTGGGAGCTGAACATCCCGGGATATTCAATATTCAGGAGGGATAGAGAGAAAGGAAAAGGAGGTGGGGTAGTGTTGCTGGTTAGAGAGGAGATTAACGCAATGGAAAGGAAGGACATTAGTTTGGAGGATGTGGAATCGGTATGGGTAGAGCTGCGAAACAATAAGGGGCAGAAAACGCTGGTGGGTGTTGTGTACAGGCCACCTAACAGTAGTAGTGAAGTTGGGGATGGCATCAAACAGGAAATTAGAAATGCTTGCGACAAAGGCAAAGCAGTTATAATGGGTGACTTCAATCTACATATAGATTGGGTGAATCAAACTGGCAGGGGTGCTGAGGAAGAGGATTTCTTGGAATGTATGCGGGATAGTTATCTAAACCAACATGTAGAGGAACCAACGAGAGAGCTGGCTATTTTAGACTGGGTATTGAGTAATGAGGAAGGGTTAGTTAGTAGTCTTGTTGTGCGTGGCCCCTTGGGCAAGAGTGACCATAATATGATTGAGTTCTTCATTAGGATGGAGAGTGACATTGTTAATTCAGAAACAATGGTTTTGAACTTAAAGAAAGGTAACTTTGAGGGTATGAGACGTGAATTGGCCAAGATTAAATGGCAATTAATTCTAAAAGGGTTGACGGTGGATATGCAATGGAAGGCATTTAAAGACTGCATGGATGAACTACAAAAATTGTTCATCCCAGTTTGGCAAAAGAATAAATCAAGGAAGGTAGTGCATCCATGGATAACAAGGGAAATCAGGGATAGTATCAAAGCAAAGGATGATGCGTACAAACTAGCCAGAAAAAGCAGCATACCGGAGGACTGGGAGAAATTCAGAGACCAGCGGAGGAGGACGAAGGGCTTAATTAGAAAAGGAAAAATGGATTATGAAAGAAAACTGGCAGTGAACATAAAAACTGACTGCAAAAGTTTTTATAGATATGTGAAAAGAAAGAGATTAGTTAAAACAAATGTAGGTCCCTTGCAGTCAGAAACAGGTGAGTTGATCATGGGGAACCAGGATATGGCGGACCAATTGAATAACTACTTTGGTTCCGTCTTCACTAAGGAAGACATAAATGATCTGCCGGAAATAGCAGGGGCCCGCGGGTCAAAGGAGGTGGAGGAATTGAGTGAAATCCAGGTTAGCCGGGAAGTGGTGTTGGGTAAATTGAATGGATTAAAGGCCGATAAATCCCCAGGGCCAGATAGGCTGCATCCCAGAGTACTTAAGGAAGTAGCTCCAGAAATAGTGGATACATTAGTAATAATCTTTCAAAACTCTTTAGATTCTGGAGTAGTTCCAGAGGATTGGCGGGTAGCAAACGTAACCCCACTTTTTAAGAAGGGAGGGAGAGAGAAAACGGGGAATTACAGACCAGTTAGCCTAACATCGGTAGTGGGGAAACTGCTAGAGTCAGTTATTAAAGATGGGATAGCAGCACATTTGGAAAGTGGTGAAATCATTGGACAAAGTCAGCATGGATTTACGAAAGGTAAATCATGTCTGACGAATCTTATAGAATTTTTCGAGGATGTAACTAGTAGCGTGGATAGGGGAGAACCAGTGGATGTGGTGTATCTGGACTTCCAGAAGGCTTTCGACAAGGTCCCACATAAGAGATTAGTATACAAACTTAAAGCACATGGCATTGGGGGTTCAGTATTGATGTGGATAGAGAACTGGCTGGCAAACAGGAAGCAAAGAGTAGGAGTAAACGGGTCCTTTTCACAATGGCAGGCAGTGACTAGTGGGGTACCGCAAGGCTCAGTACTGGGACCCCAGCTATTTACAATATATATTAATGATCTGGATGAGGGAATTGAAGGCAATATCTCCAAGTTTGCAGATGACACTAAGCTGGGGGGCAGTGTTAGGTGTGAGGAGGATGCTAGGAGACTGCAAGGTGACTTGGATAGGCTGGGTGAGTGGGCAAATGTTTGGCAGATGCAGTTTAATGTGGATAAATGTGAGGTTATCCATTTTGGTGGCAAAAACGGGAAAGCAGATTATTATCTAAACGGTGGCCGATTGGGAAAGGGGGAGATGCAGCGAGACCTGGGTGTCATGGTACACCAGTCATTGAAGGTAGGCATGCAGGTGCAGCAGGCAGTAAAGAAAGCGAATGGCATGTTGGCTTTCATAGCAAGAGGATTTGAGTATAGGAGCAGGGAGGTTCTACTGCAGTTGTATAGGGTCTTGGTGAGACCACACCTGGAGTATTGCGTGCAGTTTTGGTCTCCAAATCTGAGGAAGGACATTATTGCCATAGGGGGAGTGCAGAGAAGGTTCACCAGACTGATTCCTGGGATGTCAGGACTGTCTTATGAAGAAAGACTGGATAGACTTGGTTTAAACTCTCTAGAATTTAGAAGATTGAGAGGGGATCTTATAGAAACTTACAAAATTCTTAAGGAGTTGGACAGGCTAGATGCAGGAAAATTGCTCCCGATGTTGGGGAAGTCCAGGACCAGGGGTCACAGCTTAAGGATGAAGGGGAAATCCTTTAAAACCGAGATGAGGAGAACTTTTTTCACACAGAGAGTGGTGAATCTCTGGAGCTCTCTGCCACAGAGGGTAGTTAAGGCCAGTTCATTGGCTATATTTAAGAGGGAGTTAGATGTGGCCCTTGTGGCTAAGGGGATCAGGGGGTATGGAGAGAAGGCAGGTACGGGATACTGAGTTGGATGATCAGCCATGATCATATTAAATGGCGGTGCAGGCTCGAAGGGCCGAATGGCCTACTCCTGCACCTAATTTCTATGTTTCTATGTTTCTATGAAACAGGCCATTGTTAGCTGTGTGGTTACAGGCAATGAGACTGAAATGAAAAAATGAAATGAAATGATTCAATTTATTGTCATTGTCAGTGTACAGTACAGAGACAACGAAATGCATTTTTAGCATCTCCCTTGAAAGGGAGACACAGGGCGTCGCGGTGAGCCCGCGCCTGCCGCCGTAATTACATTCCATTACAGGCAAAGGTGGGTGAAGTGTCTTGCCCAAGGACACAACGACAGTATGCACTCCAAGCGGGATTTGAACCGGCTACCTTCCGGTCGCCAGCCGAACTCGTAGCCCATTGTGCTATCTGTCGCCTACAAGATGACTTTGAGGCTAGTACAATGATTAGGGTGGGGAAGGATTGGAGAGAGAGAGGGAAAGCAAGGGTTACTTGAAGTTAAAGTCAATATTCATATCCCTGGGTTGTGAGCTGCCCCAAGTGAAATATGAGGTGCTGTTTGACCTCACTGGACAGTGGAGGAGGTCCAGGACAGAAAGGTCAGTGTGGGAATGGGAGGAGTTTAATTAAGGTGATGAAGCATCACCTATTCCTTTTCTCCAGAGATGCTGTCTGACCCGCTGAGTTACTACAGCATTTTGTGTCTATCTTTGGTTTAAACCAGCATCTGCAGTTCCTTCCTAACATTTTGTCTGCTTATTATTGGCTTTGGGTTGTTCACAATGCCCCAGTTTAACGTGGACCTTGTGTTTGTCCTCTCCCAGGATTGAACTTGGCTGCAGGAAGTGAAGAAGGCCAAGGGTATAAACCCTTGCTGTCTCTGACGTTCTGCTCTACCAGGCCCATTCCAAATGCATTCACATGACCAAGACCTTTCAGATTACAATTCAAGTGAAACCAACTGATCCTGGGAATAGGGGTGAGATTTCCAGGACAACTGAGGATCCCCTGGCTCAGAATTGACATGGCTGTTGGGTGCCAATGGATTTAACACCAGTGGCCAGTCTGGGGTATGGATGAAACTGGAGCACTCGGAGCAACCTCGTAGTCAAAGGAAGAACGTGCAAACGCCACAATCCTGACATACTGTGCTGCTTTGTGTTGGGCAGTTTGTGGGCCTGGTGATGTAGGCATTGAGCACCCTCCTACACTGACTGCAACTGTAAATGGAGGATGTGTAGGAAGGAACTGCAGATGCTAGTTTATACTAAAGACAGACATGAAATGCAGGAATAACTCAGTGGGTCAGGCAGCATTTCTGAAGAAAAAGGAATAGGTGACGTTTTTTAGGGCAAAACCTTTAAAACCCAAGAAGGATTAAGTCTGAAGAAGGTTCTGACCCATATGTCACCTATTATTTTTCTCCAGAGATGCTGCGTTACCCACTGAGTTACTCCAGCGCTCTGTTGCCTGATTGAAGATCGACCTTCCTGCCCTCTGTTCCCTGGTGGCAGGATGCAAACAGCCTCATTCTTGGCTTATCCTCTTGGCTCAGTAACAACACCGATTTTTGTTTCTGTTCCTCTGGATTCATTTGCAGGGACAAGCAGAGCCCACATTGTGATGCTTGTCCTGAAAACCACATCTCTGCCGGTGCAGTTTCCCTCAGAATTGTTATCCTAGGTTGTATATCGACCATAGTTAGTTGCATTCTAAACGCAACATAAAAATAGTCCCAACTTACAGATGTTTTGTAGTGATGCCTCAGCTGGGCACCTTGTTGGCCTTGAGTAGTATTAGTGTCTGGGTCGTGAGTTTGTAGCAACCTCCCTGTGTGTAGAATGAATTTTGCAGAGTTTGTTAGTGTGGGGACAGCTGATTGCTCCCCAAACACCGCCAGCCTGACTTCACTGAGTGAAAGCAGTGGAACGGAAGATTTAATCCGGAGTGAGAAATATCACGGCAAGAAATGTGGGAAGGGTAGTTATGGGATTTGTGACAATCAGCTGGCTTTCAAGGGAATCTTGTCAAAGTGCCACAATATAGCTGCATCATGACTTCCATTAACTCAATGCCCCGAGCGATGAAAGCAAGCTTCGTTACCGCTACATCTATTGTGTTGCCATTTTCAGGGAGCTGTGGGTCCTTCTACACGGTGCAGGCTCAAAGGGCCAAATGGCCTTCTCCTGCACCTATTTTCTATGCTTAATACTGGTGAAGATCATGCCATTAATTGTATATTTTCTCCCAAAATAACCTCCCAAAGTACCACACCTAACATTTGCTCAGATTAAAGTCCGCCTGCCATTCCTCAGGCCATTACTGTAGCTGATCTAGATGCCACAGTATACTTCGATAGACTTCCTCACAGTCTGGGACCCCAGCAATCTCAGTGTCATCTGCAAACTTACTGATCATTTTAATATATATATATCCCGAATATTGTCCTTCCCCACAACCCTCTGCTTCTGTCAGTAAACCAGTAAATCCATACCACCAAGTCACTGTTAATCCCATGTAACTGGATCAGCCTACCATGGGGAGTTTATCAAGTACTTTGCTGAAATCCATGTAGGTAACATCAATCACCTTTGTCACCAACCCAAAAAAAATCTAATCAAGATAATCAAGCAGATCAGACCTCTCTAATATTAGCTGTGCCTCCTCCACCATCCTAGAGGGTTGCCTGATCTGTGACCTCCTGCTCCGGGAGATTCTAACTGTGGTTTTGATCAGTCAGAGTATTGAACATAGAAGTTGGGAGGTCATGTTACAGATATATATCACAAGGACACATTTAGAGGATTGCGTTCAGTTTTGGTCACCATGTTATAGGAATGAGTTGTCAAGATGGAGAGAGTGAAGAGAGGACTAGATTGGGTAAATGCAGAGTCTCTTGCCTAAAGTAGGTGAATTAAGAACCAGAGGACACAGTTTAGCGTAGTGTCACGTGTACCAAGGTTTTGTTGTTTGCTAACCACGTTTAAGGTGAGGGGATGGTGGTTGAATGGAACGAGCTGCCAGAGGAGGTAGTTGAGGCAGATGCAATGTTTAAGAAAGATTTGGACAGGTACATGGATAGCACAGGTTTAGAGGGATATGGGCCAAATGGAGGCAGCTGTGACCAGTGCAGATGGGATATGTTGGTTGGTGTGGGCAAGTTGGGCCGAAGGGCCTGCTTCCATGTTGTATGACTCTGCCTCGATGACACAGTATCCAGGTAATCACAGGTGCCACAGTTTGAAGCTCAGATTCCAGGTCATCAATTTTGAGCCTGAGTTCCCCGAACAGCCATCACTAGGGTGGCTCAGCACTGGAGTTGCTGCCTCACAGCACCAGAGACTACGGGTGCTGTCAGTGCGGTGTTTACATGTTCTCCCCGTGACCCCGTGGGTTTTCTCCGGTTTAGGAAAGAAGAACAATTCCATCAAAGAAAAGTTGGAATGAGAACCAGCTTATAAATATTTAAAAAGCTGAATGCATTATTAATTTGTAATAACAAACATTGATGAGCAGAGTTAATACGCTGCTATTCTCAGCTTTAATGCTTTTGTCAGTTTTCACAGCAATGTGAAATTTACAGTGGTCATCTCTGTTTTAACTTTAAATACAGGTTGATTATGTAGTTCTACTTGTACGGAACAATATCATTAGGACCGCATTTATCACAGGAACACATGCACACCACTCTGTATACATAGATTACTAAAAGGTTCTAGATAATGTTAACACTTGCAGGGAGGTTCGCTAGTCCTATCTGGAAGGGTTTAAACTAGAGACTCAGGTGGGAACCAGAGCAACAGGTCAGATATTGAAGGAGTGATGGGAAGATAGAGGTTAGGACCACTAAGTCTCAACGGAAGAATGGGCAGGGAGAGGTGCAGGAACATGGCGACACTGAAGGGCTGAAGTGTGTTTGTTCAAATGCAAGTATTGTGGAGAAGGCAGATGGGCTTAGATCCTGGATCGGTGCTGGGAATATGGTGTTGTGGCCATTGTGGAAACGTGGGTGTGGGAGGAAAATATGTGGGATAAGTTTTTTTACAGACAGAGGATGGTGGAGGTCTGGAACGAGATGGTTGCGGCAGAGATTAAGGCATTTAAGGGACTTTAGGATAGGTGCATGGATATGGATTATGTTGGTCTCGGCATCATGGTCAGCACACAGGCCAAAGGGCCTGGTCAAGAATGGTGACATTACTAGAGTTATGTTAACATCCCATTACACGGGTAAATTCCTCCAATGGCTGTTAGTTCAGGAGAAGTTAAATGTTACAGAGAGACTTCTGAATGGGTAATCAAGCAGAAACTGATGAAATGTATTTTAATAAGAACAAATAAAAAACGGGTACTTTGAACCAAATCCACTGTTGAATTGAATCAAAATTGGACATCAGCATATGTGGCCCTTGCTCATGGCTATGTCCCACCACTGATGCTGCCTTGACCCTCTGTTCTTCCAGCACCTTGTATTTTGCTCCAGAATCCTGTCTCTAAATTAGTGACCGGTGTCCTCTGCTGGCCTTTGACGGCAGTTCCTTTCATGTTTCCACATTTCGTTCATTTACCTTTTTGCAACAACTGCTGCCATGTTCAATACCAGTGTCAGTGTCTGCATAGTCCTCCACAAAATTCCAAAGATTCACAGTCTGAAGATATTTCTCCCCTCAAAAAGCTTGCTCCCTTTTCTGACTCCCTTTTCCAACCAATTGAGTGCTTAAAGAATCTTCTAAGTTTTGGTGAGACCATTCTTATTCCTTAAACCTTGGATAATACAGGTCTGGTCAACAAAAACGCTGTTGTTCGGGGAACTAATCCGGTGAATGTATTACACTCTTCCCATAGCAAGCACATTCTTGGAGACCTTATCTCTACAATATTCATGCGGCAGTGTTACTAAAGCACCATGTAATTGAAGTGGAACTCCTCATATAATCTCACATAAAGGCACCAGTCACCTTTTTACTGATTCCGTATTGCATCAGCTGTGGAAGTTTGCAACCTTCACATTGTCCGCCCTGATTCGACGAATGCAATCAACCTGGCGTGCGTGCGTGCGGGGCACCAGTTTGTTGGTTCGGAGTGTTTTATGCACCATCAACATTGCTCAGATTTGAAGATTTTGCATGTCGATGAATACACTCTTGAACATCTACAAGTGTGTGGTGGGGGCATATTGACTGATTGCATCATGTTTGGCAACGGATGCCCGGGAGTGAAAGAGATTAGAAAGAGTTGGGGACACTGCCCGGTCCATCACAGGTACTGACCTCCCCACCATCGAAGGTCCATCACAGGTACTGACCTCCCCACCATTGAAGGGATCTACAGGAGGCGCTGCCTCAAAAAGGCAGCCAGCATCACCAGAGACCCACACCCCCCTGGCCATGCTCTCATCTCGCTGCAACCTTCAGGAAGAAGATACAGGAGCCTGAAAACAGTAACATCCAGGTTCAAGAACAGCTTCTTTCCAACAACCATCAGACTATTGAACACCACAAACTCCAATTAAACTAAGAGTTATGAGCTATTTTGCAATTGGGACTATATTGGTATATTTATTTATTTTGTTTATCGAAGGTTTTTGTCCAGATTGTGCAGCTACAAGTAAGAATGTCATTGTTCCGCTTTGGTCCAAGTGACAATAAAACACTCTTTACCTTTGACTTAACTCTTAGTAAAAGGTCTCACTTACTCCACAGATGTTCCTGATCCACGTTCTCGGCTGATTTCAGGGTTAGGGTCCTGTCATGTTCTCTCGCTGTTTACATTTCGAGCTACCTTTTCATTCCTGTCCCTATCGTCGTACTTTGGGACTTGACAAATCTCCATTCCTGTTTCTGCATCAACACCAAGTTTCCCAGGAGTTTGGTCGTCTGATGTGGACCACTTGTTTCTTGAATATCTTGGCTTTGTTTCTGTGAAGTTCTGTGGATGGTTTCCTTGTTTAAAGTAGCGATGTGAATAGAAGGTGTTTCTAAGGGCCTTGACCAAGCATTGCCACAATTTTCTTAGTTGAAAGTCTATTCGATGAAATTCCAGACAGATCCAAAATTCAATGGTACACTTCACGAGTGAAATTACATTTTTGCATGCAGTTCAGTAAAAGTATTACAGTAAGTATATACACAATATTTATATGGATCAAGTGGGTACTTGGTTGGGCGGGTTGGGTATGTTTTCAGTGCTGTCAGAGTGAACAGTTGCTTATCTGGCTGTAATCATGATATAATCATATTCTCTCGCTGTTTTTCAGGTCCAGTAATATTGGCTGGCAGAAAGCCTGATTGCAGCTTTAGTTCCTGGCCCGCTGATGTACAGCAGCGCTGAGGCAACACTTCAATGAGTTCCCGCAGTCAAAGCTTTTTTCACCGCACCCCGCCCGGTCCCTCCTCTAAGCCCCGGCTAGTGACTGGAGGGGTGCTGGGTGGGATTGCACAGATCACCCCCTTCCTCTACCTGAGCAGTGGGAATGCAGCTGCCAACCGCAACCTGGTCCTGTCCAAGGGCATCACCTGCATTATTAACGCCACCATGGAGATCCCCAATGCCAACTGGCCTGAGGTGGAGTATGTCAAGGTGCCAGTGGCAGACCTGCCCCATGCCCCACTCTCCCTTTACTTCGACAGCATTGCCGACAAGATCCACAGCATTAGCAAGAAGCATGGATCTGCTTTGGTGCACTGCGTGGCTGGAGTCAGTAGATCCGCCTCTCTTTGTATTGTGTACCTGATGAAGTTCCACAAGATCTCCCTGCTAGAGGCTCATAACTGGGTCAAATCTCGCCGGCCCATCATCCGGCCCAACGTGGGCTTCTGGAAGCAGCTCATTGAGTACGAGCGGAAACTCTTTGGCAAGAACAGCGTGAAAATGGTGCAGTCCCCCATCGGGGTGATCGCAGATGTTTACGAAAAAGAAACCAGGAACCTCACCCCCTTCTGGGGCATTTAACATAAGTTGAGGAACTAATCTTTGACCACACTATAATAATAAAAAATTAATGTCTCCCATAGGATATGTAAATCTGATGGCAAATACTAACGTAGTTTCAGCTGAATCTCTCGTAAATGGATTAAGCTTCAATGTTCTGTTTCCCCAAATGGCCCTGGAATATCGTAAATCTGTTAAGCCCAGGCCAGCCTTAAAGCTTGGTCATGGAAATCATTTTTAAACATTTCTAAAATTAATCCTAATTATTTTATCTTTAATGTTTTTAATTGTGTCCCTTTTAATGGACATGCAAGAAGATATTAATCTTTGTGATACTGGCTGGAAGTGGCACTTACACTGTAGGCTGTAGAGGGGAGAGTTTGGCTGGCCCAGTGATGCTTGATAGTTGCTGCTATGGACTTGGGCAGATTGTAGCTCAGTCCATTTTGAACAAGACCTAAACTGTAAATGTAATGATTCGATTTGCACTGCTTCACTGTTGTTCTGTGCTGTGTGCTGCCTACCTTCTAATGAGGGCTGTGGTCAAACGCAAGCAGAGACGAGCTTGTCTATTGGATAGCCCTGTGCAGTCGGTGAAACGTTGAACAGTGCTGCTGCTATTTGTTTTTAAAAGCACAAATTTAAAGAGAAAAATGTGCTGGAGTGACTCAATGAAGATTTTTTTGTGCCAATGAAGACTTGCTTGCATTTGGCTTCCCAGTGAGTGTGTGGTATTTCTCAGTGTTGTGCGTTTATCTTCTGGGGTTTACAGGTTCAGGGTTGGTATCTGCTCCGTGATGGGATTCATGGCTCATCATCCGTGCACTTTCTGACATCCTGGGCCGGCAAGTCACCAGACTGACAGGAGCCGACTATCTAATGGGTTGGCAAATGTTGGCCAAACACAACAAGAATGTTGTAACAGTTGGTTATCTCTGGCACTGCTTGTAAATGGTTTTCTTCAACGGGAATTGCAATGTATGAAGAGCTTTATCAACAACAAAAAGAAATAAAAGGTGTTTTTATATAAAATTGCAAATATTTGTCTAATTTGATGAGTATTGGTGCTTTGAGTCCTTGCGCTACTGAGCCACACCTTCATCCTACAGAATGAACCTGCACATTCTGGCCATGCCCATACTTGCACCCCCTTCCTTTGACTTCCTTCCCTCAGCTCACCCTTACTGCCAGTTTTTCCACCCCTGTAACTCAATGGGTCAAGCAGCGAGTCTGCAGGACATGGATAGGTGATGTTTCAGGTTGGGATTCTTCTGTGAAATGACAAAATTGGGGTAAATTGCGCCCATTCCCACACTGACCTTTCTGTCCTGGGCCTCCTCCATTGTCAGAGTGAGGCCAATCGCAAATTGGAGGAACAGCACCTCATATTTCTTAGGCAGCTATTATGTAACCCTTGTTTTCCCTCTCTCTCTGTCCCTAACCCACACAAGTCGTCTTGTTGAGTCTCATTGTCTGTAACTCCTTTTCACCTAGCCCACAGCTAACAGTGGCCTGTCTCCTTTATCATCTTTACTTTTTTGCATATCTTTCATTTATTTGTTCTATATCTACATCACCATCTATATCTATCGTTTCCCTTTCCCCATCTCTCAGTAAAGATGGGTCTCGACAGAGTTGTGAGTCTGTGGAATTATCTGCCTCAGAGGGCAATGGAGGCAGGTTCTCTGGATACTTTCAAGAGAGAGCTAGATATGGCTCTTAAAGATAGCAGAGGATATAGGGAGAAGGCAGGAACGGGGTACTGATTGGGGACGATCAGATATGATCACATCAAAGGGCCGACTGGCCTACTTCCTGTACCTTTTGTCTAAGTCAGGGAATGTTTGAAGAAATGCCAGTGGGATATTTGGAAGATTCCATTGGAATATGTGATATGAGGCTTTTATATACTTTCATTTCTGTTCATGAAGTCTTCTGCGGACAGTGGTCATTGACAAATCCACACCTGAAGAGTGCTTCTGATCTATCGGACAGGTGTTTGGGGATTTTTCTTTATGATAGAGAGAATTCTTCTGTCATCAGCTATGACCTTCATTGGCCCACCAGTCCCTTTGCTCACCAGTGCTCTCTTCTTAATGATGTTCCAAGCAGTTGATTTTGGTAAGTCTATGGTTTGGCTGATGTCTCAGTTTTATTTTTGTTCATCAGTCTCATAATGGCTTCTTTGACTGTCATTGCTACGACTTTAATCCTTATGTTGAGAAACAGCAATCAAAGTTTTCAAATGTGATGGAAAGACTGGAGGAAAGACTAGATGCTGAGAGCTCTCTTTTCCCTGCATTAAGGAGGCAATTAAACACACCTGAGCAATTACAAACGCCTGTGAAGCCATGTGTCCCAAACATTATGGTACCCTCAAATGTAGGGACTATGTAATTTCAGCTGTAATTTCTACATGGTGAAACCAAAATGTATAAAAATGTCCTTTATTAAAATATGACAATGTGCATTTTAACCACATGTGATTATTTCTATTACAAATCTCAAATTGTGGAATAGAGCCAAATAAATGATGGGTCTTTGTCCCAAATATTATGGAGGGTACTGTAAAACCTTGCCGTGAACAGGAGCATGTATTGGGTTTATAATATATTTCAACTGATTTAGTACAAGCACAATACCATGAGTCTGTTGTTTTTTTTAAATAACATACTGATGTGTGCAAATGGATTTTAGAAGTATAATTTCCAGTAGTACGAATATGCTAATACAGTCAGATTTTGCAGAACTAGCAACTGTTTAATGCAAAAGCAGAATTTACAGATAGTCATTTAATTTGCATTACTCAGCAGGCCAATTAAACATTTTAAACAGAGACAGAAGACCAAACATCAAATAGCAGCTCCATTGAACACTTCAAATGGTTCAATATAACTTCTCTTTCACAACTGCTCTGGATGTTATGTAAATTCAGATGTTATTCTAGCTTAGAAGTGTCTCAAAATTATTCTATCAACAGTTCTCTTGTCTTTTCTCACGATCGAGGCCTGTGGTGCAGGTAGCGAATTTACACAGCAGCATTTCAATGAATTGTGCTGGAAGTTTCGAACGCACGCACGCACACACTCACGCAATAATGTGACTGCTGTCGCTGATCACTTGAATAAGATTCATAGTGTAGTGATTTTCCTGCCATTCATTTTCATAAAATCTAAATGCGAGAAATGAAAATCACTTACATAAAATATCCCGTGGATTACAAAAGAAATTACAAGTAAACTGCCCAACATTGTCACATGTTCAACAGTCAATTGAAGCCTTGATCCACTCCTTGGGATTGGTTCAAATGTGTTTTTTATTCAGTTAATAAAACAGAATATAGATTGTATCAAATAGCTGAAAGTTAATTTGCTGAGTAGATTGTTACCATGTTTATTTAATATTACAGAATCATATTAGCATTCCATCATACTGGAAAAAATACAAACCTGCATCAGTATAAACATGGTTTCATGTCAAATAGATTGTTTTGCTCAGAAAACAAACCTGTTTATTAAATTCTGAGTTAACAAATGGTTTAAGAACAATTTCAAAGCTTCTACTTCCCCACATTATAAACTAAGAAGGAATTCAAGTCATTAATAACCAGCAATATAATCAAGCATCATTCATACTTTGTTCAAGAAGGAACTGCAGATGCTGGAAAATCGAAGGTACACAAAAATGCTGGAGAAACTCAGCGAGTGCGGAGCATCTATGGAGCGAAGGAAATAAGCAATGTTTCGGGCCAAAACCCTTCTTCAGACTGATGTAGGGTGGGAAGAAGAGGAGCCAGTGGGCTGAGGGAGAGCTGAGAAGGGGAGGGGAAAGTAAGGACTACCTGAAATTAGAGAAGTCAATATTCATACCGCTGGGTTGCAAACTGCCCAAGCAAAATATGAGGTGCTGCTCCTCCAATTTACGGTGGTCCTCACTCTGCCCGTAGAGGAGGCCAAGGACAGAGAGGTCGGATTGGGAATGGGAGGGGGAGTTGAAGTGCTGAGCCACCGGGAGATCAGGTTGATTATTGCGAACCAAGCGGAGGTGTTCGGCGAAGTGATTGCCAAGCCTATGCTTGGTCTCACATCTAGAGCAGCGGATGCAATAGATGAGGTTGGAGGAGGTGCAGGTGAACCTCTGCCGCACCTGGAAAGACTGTTTGGGTCCTTGATTGGAGTCAAGGGGGGAGGTAAAGCGACAAGTGTAGCATTTCTTGCAGTTGCAAGGGAAAGTGCCCGGAGAGGGGGTTGTTCGGGTGGGAAGGGACAAATTGACCAGGGAGTTACGGAGGGTGCGGTCTCTGTGGAAAGCAGACGGGAGGAGATGTGAAGATGTGGCAAGTGGTGGGGTCACGTTGGAGGCGGCGAAAATGACAGAGGATTATTTGTTGTACGTGATGGCTGGTGGGGTGGAAGGTGAGGACAAGGGGGACACTGCCCTTGTTACGAGTGGGTGGGGGGATGGGGAGTGAGTGTAGAGTCACGGGGTATAGAAGAGACCCTGGTGAGAGCCTCATCTATGGTAGAAGAGGGGAACCCCCGTTCCCTGAAGAATGAGGACATACTTTGGTCATTCTGACTTCTTCCTACTCCCAAGGGGCAGAGATACAAAGGATTGAAATCACATATCAGATCCGGTACAACCTCTTTCCTGCTATTATAAGTATTGAACAGACCTTGCATAAGATTAAGGATATCTTCTTATGTGGCCCGTGCACTTTTTCTGTAGTTTTAACACAATATTCTGTATTCTGTTTCTCTTTTGTACTTGGGGAAGGTTTGATGATACTCAAGAATGATAGATTTTCAGGGATAGCATCCAAAATAAAGGTTTCACTGTATACCTGACAATAATAAACCCTTACACTAAGATCTCAGCTATGCCAAGCTAAGTAAACTTAGGTTGACTAGGGGTATTAGAGTTAGGATCAGTCTGAAAAAGGGTCTTGACCTTGAAGGGTCGAGTAAGAATAGCTAAGCCAATTGAGATGGATTTGAGAGAAGATTATTTATTGTGTCAGCCTTTAACAAGAATGCAGACTGGAGATCATTTATTTAAGAGAATAAACCAGTCCAAGAATAACATGAATCCAAACAAATGCCTTAAAATACAATAAATTCTGAATATATTTAACGTTTTTCAGTCTATTTTTTAGCTCAGTCAGAGACAAAGAGCAACCTTTGTCCCACTGACTCTCTGTTGACATTAATTTTAACATCAACCCGACTGTAACTTCATCTCCCACGTTCCCATCAACTCTCCCTGGATTCTACCACCACTAGGAGAAAATTAGTGACCAATTATCCCAGCACAATAGAACAGAGCAGAGCAGCTCATCTTGTCCATGTCTCATCTAATTGACTCCAATTTGCCCAGGTTTGGTCCATATCCCACTAATCCTTTCCTTTCAATGTACCTGTGTAAATATCTTTTACATGTTGTTATACCTGCCTCAACTAGACATCGTTCCACATTCCCAAAACTTTCTTTGTGAAAATGTTGGCCCTTGGGTTCCAATTAAATCTTTCCCCTCAATTTAAACTTATGCCCTCTAGTTCTTGATTCCCGGACCGTTTTGCATGTGGGAGGTCGTGTTTGAAGATGTGACCAAAAGAGGTTGATGAATGCAGAGTTGTTGAGTTTTTGGGGATTTCAGCACGGCATTTGGCAAGATTCCATATGGTAGGCTGCTCTTCAAGGTTAGATTTCAAAGGATCCAAGGAGAGATAGCTGAATGGATAGAAAATTGCCTTATGGAAGGAAGCAGCGGCTGATGGTGAAAGGTTGCTTTTTGGACTGGAGGCCTGTGACCAGCAGTGTTTCTGAGCAAAATAATCTATTTGATATTTGATTTTATTAATGATGCTGTTTGTCATCTGTATCAATGATTTGGATGAGAACGCACTTCACATGATTACCAAAATTGCAGACAAGATAAAAATGGGTGGTATTGTAGTGAAGATGGTTGTCAAAACTCTTGGGGGCTGGGCAGGTCGGCTAAGAAATGGTTGATGGAATTGGCTGAAGAGAAGTGGTATTTTTGGCAGTTTAATAAAGGCAGGAATGACAGCACCTGGCAGACAGACCTCTGGGGAGTGCTTTAGAACTGAGGGCATTAGGAGTGCAGGTACATACTTTCTTGAAAGTGGCATCACAAGTGGATAAGGTGGTCAAGAAGATTTTCGGCACATTGGCCGTCATCAGTCAGAGTATTGAGTATAGAAGTTGGGAGGTCATGTTACAGTTGCATATTGCATTGCTGAGGCCGCATTTAGGGTATTGTGTTCAGTTTTAGTCATTATGTAAAAGGAAAGATGCTGTCAGTCTGGAAATTTGTACGAGAATGTTGCCAAGACTCAAGGGCCTGAGCTATAGTGAGAGGTTGAGCAGGCTAGGACTTTATTAATTGGATCGCAGGATGAGAGGTGATCTTATAGAGGTGTACAAGATCATGCGAGGAATAGATCAGGTTAATGCACAGGGTCTTTGTCCAGAATAAGGGAATTGAGGACAATAGGACATAGATAGGTTTAAGATGAGGGGGAACCTGAGGGGTAAAGGTGGTGGTTGCATGGAATGAGCTGCCGGAGTAGGTAGTTGAGGCAGGTACTATCATTGTGATAGGTGTAGAGGGTTTATGGGCCAAGTCTGGGCTGGTGGTACTAGTATAAATGGGGCATGTTGGTGGGTGTGGGCAACTTGAGCCAAAGGGCCTGTTTCCACACTGTATGACTATTTTGACTTCCCAAAATGCAACACCTACCACTTGCCCATCTGATCAAGGTGCTGCCGTAGTTCTAGATAACCATCTGCATGATCTATGATACTACCTACTTAAGTGTAATCTGCATTTACTAACAATGCCTTGTACATTCTCATCTGAATCCTTGATATTAACCAAACACAGTAATGGGCCAGCACCAGTCCTCCCATCATGGCCTTGTGCATCCTGCCAACAAGCCACCCCTGCATTCCATTAACACTGTTGCCCCATTAGAGAGAGAAAGTAATGGAGGTAATAAGAATACTAGCTACACACTGAAAATAAAAGAGGTTCTTGTGAACTACAATTATTTTATTTAAAGTACAGTAATGTTGATTTGGAAATCTGAGAGTTTGACAGGACAGGTAGACTGAGAAATTGGGAAATGGCAGGTTGATTACAATGGTCTATTCCCATCCTATAATCACGTATTACTGCAATGTCATTAATTTCACAGTAACTGAAAACATTCTGGAAAAGACAAGGGAATAGGAAAGAATTACACTAATTATTTTAGTTTAGAAACTTGATTTGTCATAGAGTGATACAGTGTGGAAACAGGCCCTTCGGCCCAATTCGCCCATACCGGCCAACAATGTCCCAGCTATCCTAGTCCATAACCCTCCAAACCTGTCCTATCCATGTACCTGTCCAACTATTTCTTAAACGATGGGATAGTCCCAGCCTCAACTACATCCTCTGGCAGCTTGTTCCATACACCCACCACCCTCTAGTGTAAAATGTTACCCCTCGGAAACCTATTAAATCTTTTCACCTTCACGTTGAACCTATGTCCTCTGGTCCTCGTTTCCTCTACGCTGGGTAAAAGACTCTGTGCATCTACCCGATCTAATCCTCTCATGATTTTGTGTACCTCTAAAAGATCTTCCCTCATCAATGGAATAGAGAGCCAGCCTACTCAACCTCTCCCTATAGCTCATACCCTCTAGTCCTGGCAACATCCTCGTAAATCTTTTCTGAACCCTTTCAAGCTTGACAATATCTTTCCTATAACATAACTGAACACAATATTCTAAATGCGGTCTCACCAACGTCTTATACAACTGCAACATGACCTCCCAACTTCTATACTCTATGACGAAGGCCAAATTGCCAAAAGTCTTTTTGACCACCATATCTACCTGCGACTCGACCTTAAAGGACCATGCACCTGTACTCCTAGATCCCTCTGCTCTACACTACCCAGAGGCCTACCATTTACTGTGTAGGTCCTGCCCTTGTTCGACATCCCAAAATGCAACACCTCACACTTCTCAGTATTAAATTCCATCAACCATTCCTTTCTCCTCAGTACCTGAACCTGAATCTAGCAGTAAAAGTGAACACTACATTTTTGAAGACCTGGATATTTAGAAATATGAATGCAAGTGGAACTCGATCTTTGGAAAGTATAAAAGAATTTCCAACAAATTATTTGAAACATAATTTCACTTGAAATCTTTAATGCTCCTTTGATGTTTTGATAAATAGACCCTGCTGCATACATTGTTAGGGTTCACATGGTTTCCACAGCAACTAGAGAGACTTGGATACAGTAACCTAGGACACTGGAGTTGTTGCAAAAAGAAGGAATCCTGACCCTAATGTTAACTCCGTCACTGAGTTATTACGGAAAAGGGCATCAGATTATATCAAATCTGCACTCTATAATTGACTTCACTCAATTAAAATCTTACACATTTAAACTAAAAACATAAAATGTTGGAAATGCAAAACAGGCTCCATCATCAACATCTACTGACAATTTTATGAACATGATTTATTTAATTAAAATTATCATTTAAAAGCCATGTAAAATCAAAATGACTGTTCTTCATAGAGATGAATGCAAGATATCAATGGCTGTCATATCTGTTTCATCTGCAGACGTGCCTGTACACAAATCTGCAGACGTGCCTGTACACAACTGCAGACGTGCCTGTACACAACTGCAGACGTGCCTGTACACAACTGCAGACGTGCCTGTGTACAAATGCAACATATGTGTTGATGGATTTCTCATTTTAATCACATTCTTCAGTTTTCGCTTTGACCGGTCACAGTTAATAACAGGAAAACAGTCAAATAAAACTAATTCACATAAAGTAGGCCCTACACACAAGCACTCACACACACGCACACAAAACTACCACTCAGAACATGAAGAAAAGCAATGCAAAATGTCCACTTACAGTTAAGAAAAGCATGTTCATAGACGTAGCAAATGAAACACCCTTTGTGGGCTGCTTACTGTCAGTAACAAGAATATGGACTTGACTTAACCCTCAGAAAACCAAAATCGTTAAATCATCCTTCTGATAGTTTGCATAATATAAATACTGCTCAGACTAACCTCTAATGGTTAAGGTCATTCCTTCACATATAACCATGGGTTTCATGCTATGGTCTTTGAAATATTAAAGAACATGATCATCAGAGTGTTTTTGTCATTGTCACCAAACTGATTAATTGTAATTTCACTATCTCCCCCCCCCCCCCACCCCGACTCAATGGCAACAAAAGTTCAACCTGCTTGATCTCTACTTCCAGCAAAACTTACATTTTTTCTTGAAATACAATTCATTATGGGACAAGAACTCTCCATGGATTTAAGCCAGAATTAAAGGAAATTACAAGGAAAAAGCATGTACCCATTCCAAAAGAGCACCCATCAAAATTAAAAACCTACATCTTTTCTGGTCAATTGTTGCTGTGGAATTTGAATCACCATCCAATATTCTTGGTACTGAGGTAGTGCATCAGCCGTGACATGACCACAAAATCCCCACTTCAATAACCCAGATCTTGCCACTCAAGCATGTTCACCTGGCCTCTTGGCACAATCAAATTGCAGTCTAGGCTTTGATGGTGCCCACTGTTTATCAGCAGAGATAACACCCAATTCTGCAAACACACACAAGACTACACAATGAAAGGATGGCGAGGGGAATGAAAGTGGGGCTGAGGCAGTGGGCAGAGAATGAGGAATGAGATGGACTTTTACAGAAATATATTATACTGCACCGAAATATAAATTCTTAAACAATGCAAACAGAAGTATACCACTAAATATTTAAATTAATTTTGTACATCATTATTGACCATTTGATTTTTCCCAAGAAAACTGGGATAATTTCATACAGCATATTAAAACATTTGATTTAAATAAATATTGGACTGCAACTATTTGGTTCAATTTCTTCTTGACTATTTATGTTCCAAATTTCTTCCACAATATATTCCTAAAACACAACTTGATTTGAAAAAATGTGACAAAAGGTGTCACATCAGAGATACTTGGTATATTGGGGCTAATGTGAACTTGGGGTACTGTGTCAGTGTCAGCTGCCTATTGTACATCACCGGGTTTTTAATTTTACTGTGGTTAAACAGACGCTGGTCAGATATTGCTACCTCCAGTAAAGGCGCTCTCTATTGAGAGGAACACATCACTATTCTGACAAACAAGTCCGTCCAATGTGATGAGGCTCAATAGGGCTTTCCTTTGACACAAAGAAACAAATATATTGGAAAATGACAACATATGACTGGGTTGCTCAGCAACAAAAAGATGAAAGTCTTTCTGAATGCTCACATTTTGAAGATCATTTGACCCATTAGAACATTCTGCAGCATACAACAACTACTGTAACTATACTGCAAGATGCGTTCTACTAATATTTTAAGTTTTAATCCACATCCTGTCACGTTTTGCCTGGGCTTTGAGAAGAATGCTGTTTGGTTCTAGACAATATTTTCGACATTCAGTTGATTCTATAATCTTCTGTTGTGATCTTCCCCCCATGTGACACCTTAAACAATATCATCACCTCACTTAGACCCTAGCAGAGAACTAAAAGATAGCAGATATGTATTCACCTAACTCAGATATTTAAATAATTTAAAATAAAGACTTTTAGTACTTTTTCCAATAATTAGAAAAACAGAATGAGCCCAGCACTGAATAAAACACATCTAAACCAACACTGCCTTGTTGCAATCACTGAATGCAACTGCGATCTCTGGGTTTCAAGAAACCAGGGATGGATCAGGTTTGTTTCATTCTGAGCAGCTGCCCTCTATCGTTTCAAAGTATTTAAGTAATCTTGCTTATTAGGTGGTAACTCATGAATATAACCTCTTAAATATACTTAAAAAAATAAAAGTTGTAAATTGTTCTTCACAGGACACCCTGTATTACCCACTGATCCGTGTGAAATGTCAATGAGGTGCAAGAAATGGACAGATGTAGTAACAGTATGTGGTTCTGATGACAATGTCAGAGCAAGTCTGGTAGGATGAGGCCTGGTGGTTTAGGCTCCACGCAATTAATCCAGAAATTGGCACAGCTGGCATGATACTGGTGACCTCCATAAGATAACTTAAAATTGTCACTCTCCGAATTGAAGGCCTAGAAAGAAGAAAATAATGAAAAGAATAAAGGTTAAACAGAACTATATGTACAACTAAAGCATCTGTTAATATATATTAATGTCCACACAAATAGTTGACATCAGATGTCATTACTGGTTATACAGTAGAAATACTATAATTAAAAGCACAGGATTATAGACATATTTAGTATACAAATCTCCCCACCAAGTTTCCATGAAGTTTGAGGCGGGGAAACCAATCCTTGACCCTACACGTAAAGCTTTACTTCACCGGGCTTCTACACAGTTGTAATATTTACATAGAAAGTTCCTTCCCAACTTCTGGTGGGTTTGAAAGAACATAGACGAGAGCAAATAGAAGAAGGTGAACAAGGATATACAATAGGTGTCCAAACCAGGATGATGTTATTGCTATTAACAAGTCTGTCACCATACTCAAACAGCATCACTGGCTCAGATGAGGAAAGGAGCTGCAAATGCTGGTTTACACCAAAGTTAGACACAGTGCTGGAGTAACTCAGCGTGTCAGGCAGCATCTCTGGAGAACATGGATAAATGATGAATGGAAGTCAATAAAGGATGCATGTTATGTAACATTACCAATGTTGATGGAATTTAATGCAGAGAAATGAGGTGTTGCATTTTGGGAAGTCTAACATGGGCAGCACCTACACAGTGAATGGTAGACCTCTGGGTAGTTGTTGTAGAGCAGAGGGATCTATGGATACAGGTGCATGGTTCCTTGAAGGTGGAGTCGCAGGTAGGTCGGGTGGTCAAAAAAGCTTTTACCACTTGGCCTTTATCAGCTAGAGTATAGAAGTTGGGAGTTATGTTGCAGTTGTATAAGACATTGGTGAGGCCACATTTAAAGTGTTGTGCTCAGTTCTGGGCACTGGGTTATAGGAAAGATGCTGTCAAGCTGGAACAGGTACAGGTCTAGAAGATCTGAGTGAAAGAGAGAGGTTGAGTAGGCTGGGACTCGATTCCTTGGAGCACAGGAGGATGAGGGGTGATCTTATGGAGGTGTACAAGAGAAATAGATCGGGTAGATGCACAGTCTCTTTCCCAGAGTAGGGGAATTGAGGTTTAAGGTTGGGGAAAAAGATTGAAGATTGTGATTTCACACACACAACGGGTGTTGGATGTATGGAATGAGTTGCCAGAGGAGGTAGTTGAAGCTGGGACTATCTCAACATTTAAGAAACAGTTAGTACATGGATAGGACAGGTTTAGAGGGATATGGGCCAAACGCAGGCAGGTGGGATGAGTGTAGCTGGAACATGTTGACCGGTGTGGGCAAGTTGGGCCTGTTTCCACACTGTATCACTCTATGACTCCATAACAATAATTGTTCACAAAACTATAAAGGAAAATAACTTAAAAGCTGATCTAGTGACGTACTTGACAACACTTATTCTGGGCCAACAAGCCAGAAATGGCAAAATATGACAATTCAACACGTCATAATATCAATATATTTGGTGATAAATGATGTAACACTCAGGCAACTTCAATTCTGAATCAAAATAAATTCTGAACCAAGTGAACATTCTGGAAAATATGTTAAGGCTACAGTGAGAACTATCCCTTTCTTCTTAATAAAGTTGCTAAAATGAATCATAAATCAACAAAACTACATTCATCAGCATAATATGATATAAATATTTCATCTGACAGACTACACACTGAACTGTATTTGACACACTGAATGAATTGGGAGTTTTTAAATGATAGCCCTGTTTTATTTAAGGGTTACATGAAAAATATTTCTATAACTTTCAAGTGGGAACAATAATTCTTCCAGGATCCCTCCATGGGCAGCATGTTCGAAAACAGTGGAGCAACATTCTCCAATCATGACAGGGTTCATTTCTGCTCCAATGTTACAGCAGCTGGAACAACAATTCCTCAACACTTACTTTGGAGGGTTCACTATTCCACAAAGAAGAAATGGCACTAGTTTTCTACATAATCACCTGCAATCATCCTTTAAGACAAATGCATTGTTCCATTTTCTTTTAAATGGGTAACTGTGAATTATTGCTGCAATATATTAATTATTACTTTGACAATTACAGTGCAATTTGAATTCAAGTACATTAATGGGCTCATGGACTATAATTTTAGTATTTTCAAGATAAATCATTTCGATACGGCTTTGTAGCACTAGCCTCATTATAGGCAGTAAGGTTGTATATTATCAATCAAAGAACATATTCTTTTCATTCCATAGTTTCAAGTCCCTCACCGAGGTACAGTTCTATCTACAGCTGTTGCCGTGTCTGTGCTTACAAAGCCTTTAGACTTTAGAGATGCAACTTGAAACACTACCTATTCCTTCTCCCCAGAGATGCTGCCTGTCCTGCTGAGTTACTCCAGCATTTTGGGTCGATCTTCAGTGGAAACAGGCCTTTTGGCCGACCAGTGATCACCCTGTACACAAGGATTATCCTACACACACTAGGGACAAGTTACAGAAACCAATTAATCTACAAACCTGTACGTCTGTGAAATGTGGGAGCACCCAGAAAAAGCCCACGGGGTCACATAGAGAAAGTGCAAACTCAGTACAGAGAGCACCCATAGTTAGGATCAAACCCGGTCTCTGGCGGTGTAAGGCAGGAACTCTACTGCTGCGCCCCAAAGTCCTTCTATGTAATTCTTAAATGACTGAGAAAGTGGTCACAAGAAAGTCTGGTCATGTTCTCATCTGACAGTGCAATCTTCTATCTGAGATTTCACAAAATGATTCTACGCAAACCTCCCTTGTTGCAACACTCCTTAATTAACAGCGTTCTGCACCAGGAACCTTCCAAGTCAGGATGGCTCTGAGCTTAATGCATTCCCTTCTCCATCGCAGTACCAAGTATTAAGGATGAAACCAGTAATTTTATAACATTGATCAATGTATATTGTTAACATAGCAGTTGTTTTCTTGTTAGCACAAACCCTTAATAATCCTATATGTTTCAATAAGATATCCTCTCATCCTTCTGTATATTCTGAAATTTAGAAGGATGAAAGGATATCTTATTGAAACATAAGATTATTAAGGGTTTGGACACGCTAGAGGCAGGAAACATGTTCCCGATGTTGGGGAAGTCCAGAGCCAGGGGGCCACAGTTTAAGAATAAGGGGTATTCTGTCCTCTGCTTGAATTCAAGAGTTAAAGAGTTCAAGAGAGTTATATTGTCATGTGTCCCTGATAGGACAATGAAATTCTTGCTTTGCTTTAGCACACCAGAACATAGCAGGCACAAATACTGAACAGATCAGTGTGTCCATATACCATTATATAAATATATACACACATGAATAATTAAACTAATAAAGTGCAAATAAACAGATTATTGGCTATTAATGTTCAGAGTTTTGTCCGAGCCGAGTTTAATAGTCTGATGGCTGTGGGGAAGTAACTGTTTCTGAACCTGGTTGTTGCAGTCTTCAGGCAGTCTTGTACCTGAAGGTAGTGGCCAGGATGGTGTGGGTCCTTGATGATGCTGCCAGCCTTTTTGAGGCAGCGTCTGTGATAGATCCTCTCGATGGACGGAAGGTCAGAGCCGATGATGGACTGGGCAGTGTTTACTACTTTTTGTAGTCTTTTCCGCTCCAGGGCGCTCAAGTTTCCGAACCAAGCCACGATGCAACCGGTCAGCATGCTCTCTACTGTGCACCTGTAGAAGTTAGAGGGAGTCCTCCTTGACAAACCGACTCTCCGTAATCTTTTCAGGAAGTAGAGGCGCTGATGTGCTTTCTTTATAATTGCATCAGTGTTCTCGGACCAGGAAAGATCTTCAGAGATGTGCACGCCCAGGAATTTGAAGCCCTTGACCCTTTCAACCATCGACCCGTTGATATAAACGGGGCTGTGGGTCCCCATCCTCCCCCTTCCAAAGTCCACAATCAGTTCCTTGGTTTTGCTGGTGTCGAGGGCCAGGTTATTGTGCTGGCACCATTTGGTCAGTCGGTCGATCTCACTTCTGTACTCTGACTCGTCCCCATCAGTGATACGTCCCACAATAGTTCGCACTATGACCGGCTACGCAGTCATGAGTGTAGAGTGAGTACAGCAGGGGGCTGAGCACGCAGCTTTGAGGTGCTCCCGCGCCGATTGTTATTGAGGATGACACATTTCCACCAATACGAACAGACTATGGTCTGTGAATGAGGAAGTCGAGGATCCAATTGCAGAGGGATGCGCAGAGACCCAGTTCTGCAAGTTTGGTAACCAGCTTGGAGGGGATGATTGTATTAAATGCCGAGCTGTAATCAATTAATATGAGTTTTTGTTGTCTAAGTGGTCCAGAGCGGAGTGGAGGGCCAGCGAGATCGCATCCACCGTTGATCTGTTATGGCGGTAAGCGAACTGCAGTGGGTCCAGGTTTTTGTCGAGGTAGGAGTTGATTTGTGCCATGATCATCCTCTGAAAGCACTTCATCACCACAGACGTTAGTGCTACTGGTCGATAGTCATTGAGGCACGTCACCTTACTCTTCTTGGGCACTGGTATAATTGATGCCCTTTTAAAGTAGGTGGGAACCACTGACCTCAGAAGTGAGAGGTTGAAAATGTCCGTAAAAACTCCCACCAGTTGGTCCGCACAGGTTTTTAGAACAAGACCGGGTATACCATCAGGTCCAGGCACTTTTCGACGGTTCACCCCTCTGAAGGATTTCATGTGCAATAGCACCATCTGTTGGACTTTTATTGTGAAATGGCCGTTGCACACAGGAAGTAGGAAGTAGGAAGCAGGAAGCAGGAAGCAGGAAGTAGTCTCCTGTCTCTTTGTCTGCTATGCTTTAACATCAGAAGCAATCCTTTCCAATCCTAGCTAAGTTACACTTAAGAAAGCAATGGTTGTAAGTTCACTTTGTTTGCACTATGCTTAGAATGCTATATTGGAGAGTATTTATGATGGATGATGTTTAACTCCATAGCATTTGTGAATGATCTGCTTGCTAGCAGGCAGCCATGTTGTAGCACAGATAACAAACAGCGGATAGGATTTGCAGTGGCATTAGCTGGATTGTTTATTGTATATTTTCCCTATATGTTTCACTGTATCAGAAGATTTGTTTATTTCCATCTAAATGTATATTTCTGACTTTAACATCGGGAGCCTGGGATCTCTCGCCGAGATCACCAGTGGCGGAGGTCCGTCCAGCGCGGTCTCGTTAGGAAGCGGCCGTTCCAGGCATCCCAAGCCGCTGAGAGGGTTCTCCCGACGCCAGAGCACCATCATCCGGCAAAAGGGCCTGAAACATCAGGCCTCCATAGGGTCCCTCATGATGACGGGGACTGGACTTTGTGCCTTCGCCCACAGTTGTGGGGGGATGTTTTTATGTTAAATTTCTTCTTCAATGTTATGTTGTATTTTTTTAGTGTGCTGTAAGGACACCTGAATTTCCCCAGAAAAGGGAATTAATAAAGTATTTATTATTATTATTATTATTATTTCTGTAAAGGAGAGTAATTTGTGTATCTTCCTTTTCCTTTATAGTTTTCACTCGTTTTTCAATGATAAGAATGTGACAGCACTGGAAAGTCATTAAACTTGAAAGCTGAGATGCTAAATTCTGGACTCACATTTCGTTATTGAATCGAGTTTGGCTGGCTGTCAATCTATGTTCTAATGTTCACAAACACGTAGGGAGGACAGTTACAAAGGGTACGCCATTTAGAACGGAGATGAGGAAAAACTTTTTCACACAGAGTTGTGTCTGTGGAATTCTCTGCCTCAGAGGGCAGTGGAGGCTGGCTCTCTGGATGCTTTCAAGAGAGAGTTAGACAAGGCTCTTAAAGATAATGGAGTCAAGGGATATGGGGAGAAGGCAGGAACGGGTTAGATTGTGGATGATCAGCCATGATCACATTGAATGGCGGTGCTGGCTCGAAAGGCTGAATAGCCTAATCCTGAATCTATTGTTTATTGTCTATTAAGCGGCTAGCTACCAGAGCAACCACTAAACTCAGGAGTAACTTAAGATGGTTGATGTTTGTGAGGGATTTTTTTTTAAAACAGACAATTCTGAAAAAGGATCTCATCAGACAGAGGACTCCATATCTGCACAGAAACCACATCATGATCCTTGCCTTTCAACAACAAAACAATCGAAGTCCTTCTACACTTCCAGAACAATTCCATGACTCGACTGCAACAAAGGTAAATTGCTATCAATGTTTTTAATTGTGCCACAAAAATGGACAGTTAAAAATCAATTTTACTCAGATCTTATGTGGCATGTTGCAGTCACACATGTGAGGAAGTTCACTTAAGATTCTCGACCTGAAACGTCACCTATCCATGTTCTCCACAGATGCTGCCTGACCAGCTGAGTTACTCCAGCACTCTGTGAAACGTCACCTATCCATGTTCTCCACAGATGCTGCTTGACCTGCTGAGTTACTCCAGCACTCTGTGAAACATCACCTATCTCCAGCACTCTGTGAAACGTCTCCACAGATGCTGCCTGACCCGCTGAGTTACTCCAGCACTCTGTGAAACGTCACCTATCCATGTTCTCCACAGATGCTGCCTGACCCGCTGAGTTACTGCAGCACTCTGTGAAACATCACCTATCCATGTTCTCCACAGATGCTGCCTGACCCGCTGAGTTACTCCAGCACTCTGTGAAACGTCACCTATCCATGTTCTCCACAGATGCTGCCTGACCCGCTGAGTTACTGCAGCACTCTGTGAAACGTCACCTATCCATGTTCTCCACAGATGCTGCCTGACCCGCTGAGTTACTGCAGCACACTGTGTTGTCTGATTGAAGATTGTTTACACATCTATTGTTCTGCTCCAAGTAAGACTTTCATGATTCCGTGTAATGCCCAGTTTAAGGTGAATGCCCCGAGCTATCAACACTCTCACTACTTCCCTTATCAAGGGCAACTAAAATATAAAATACTGATAAATAAACCATTAACCTTGATATACATTCATCAACAATTTTTTGAAGCATAATCACAAACCAGGGGTGGGCAACCTGCAGCCCCCGGGCCGAATGTGGCCCGTAACCCAAAACCATCCGGCCCGCTGAGCTCTGGCTGTACGGCACCATGCGCAAAGCCGCGCACCTTCTGTGAACACGTTTAAGAAAGGACTGCAGATGTTGGAAAAATTGAAGGTAGACAAAAATGCTGGAGAACCTCAGCGGGTGAGACCTGCAAGGATTGCATGAGGCTGCCTCACCCGCTGAGTTTCTCCAGCATTTTTGACACATGATTTGATGCCTGCCATCTAGGGCGGGATGTGGGCGGGATCCATGTGTACACGTGATAGATGTGGCCCGCCATCCGCTCACAGACATGCGTCCTGGCCCCTATGTAGAACAAGGTTGCTGACCCCCGACTTAAACTAATGTGTAAGAAAGAACTGCAGATGCTGGATTAATCGAAGGTAGACAAAATGCTGGAGTAACTCAGCGGGTGAGGCAGCATCTCTGGAGAGAAGGAATGGGCGACATTTCGGGTCAAGACCCTTCTTCAGACTGATGGTCACTTAAACTAAGTTCCAAGAGGCATGATGAGCATTTACATTGTAAAAGGTTAATCATTTCTCTAATTTGCCTATTATATAAAACAGGTCTATCATGAGAGAGATACATTTGTACAGTTCTACCAGAGATTCTGCACATATGATTATATGAATCCACTTTGGTGTAAATCAAAAATTCAAGCAGCACCTTACTGCATTTAACTGTATATTCTATTAAAATATACTGTATTTGTTAAATGCAAGGTATTTAATTTTTTTTTGTAAAAGGCATTATCTTCCATCAACATGCATGTTAAATCCACCTGGTCTTGGCCCATGCACCACCAATTTCCCCATGCATTCCAAACACCATTCGGGAAAGAACCCCATCAGTAGTTGGAAGGAGACAACAGATTTTAAACAATTTCAAATAAAGTCGTGCCCAAAGTGATATGCAAGAAAGGAGAGATGTAAAAATTATCCCAGTGGCTAATTTAAAGTTAATTTTAATTCAGCCCCATTCCATAGCAACTTGGCAGATTGTAGATATAGTTTGTAGAAGGTCATACTTGTTTTGGATGATCCTCCAAGTTTTCTTCCTTCTGGAATAAGTGAGATGTGAAGTCAGTATACAGGTTATACATTAGTACCAAATCAGTGGAATGATTTCATCTTCAAAATGGCAAATTCGTTTTCTCCCGCAACACTGCTTGCTTTTATTCTTTACCTTGAGTTAACCCTGGCTGAAAGGACTCAGTGGAGTGACATTAAGCATTAGGAGCCACTTCACAGCCAGTCCAACAACTTCTAAAACTTGAGGGAATTTGATTTAGTTGCTGAACCCCGTTCTGTATCTGATCACACGGATGAGATGAACAATACTTTAGTCTGGGCGGACCGGGGTTGTGATGCAAGCAGTACATGATGTAACTCAATAATGCTGGGTAACCACGGCTTGAAAAAGAGTGACACCATAAAACGCTTTGATTTATTAATGAAGAAAAAAAGACATATCAATAACTAGCAGATATTTACTGAACTAGATCTGCTCCATGCAACTCACTGATCACAATGTTAATTCATGAATTGCTACAATGTGAGAGAGCTTCATGAAGCTGTGTTTACCTTGCTTCTGGAGTTAACATTAAGAAGGCAAACTCCACAGGCTAACTCTTTTGCATTTTTTATTCCAGGTCGCAGGATGCAGGAAGAGAAATCCAGAGAGTTTTCATCTGGCTGCAATGAATGTAAATGGATTAAAAAGATAATTCAGATTCAAATAACATGGATTTAATGTTTAGATTTTCCATCAGTCACAGTCACATAGGCATTGTTGGGTAAATCGCAATGCCCTTTTCCTGTTGTTCAAAATTCTGATAATCAATTCTTGTGGATTTTACTTGTAGATACATTGAAACAGACACTTTAAGTAAGTAATGTGATAACCAGTTTTGGTCTAACATGTTGGGGAATTTCTTATTAAATAACTGCCTGTGTTATCCATGTTGACTCTTGTACACTGATTCAGTGTGGTCTGCTGTGTTATACGTTTGTCCTTAGTGTGTTTGTACGCCTCCCAGCAATCCCGGAACCTCGCAGGACGGAGCCCGCCGCCGGCCCCTGCGGCTGGGACCTGGGTTGGTGCCACGGAGGCCTCTGAAGAGTAGTGGTCAATGATGGCGCCGACTAATGGACGAGGATGGACACATGGAAGTAAGGACGTTGCTGCCGGGGGAAGAATGGAGGACCCGGCGTGGGGGGATCGCTGTGATGGAGCTGGAGGAGAACAAAGGGGGACCTGGCACGGGATACTTTATAAGCACCCTTTATGTGGTGACCATTTACATACCTTGGGTATGCAAGCAAGGAATTTCACTATGACTTGTCACATGCACCAGTAAACTATTCATTCAGGAATGTCACTGAACTGAATGCAAAAAAATAATTTTAATGCACTTAGGTAGAAGTGATAATAAAGTCCCATTGAAGTATTGAACACAGTGTAGTTACAGCCTCACATATTAAGGATGAGGTTTCGGGCACTTGTAAGCACACGATACAAGAGGCCAAAGTCACATGTCTTTGTTAAGAGGAGATCTCGCTTGGCAAATCTGTTGGAATTCTTTCTCAGGGTATCTGATGGAAATATGCAAAGTATTCATAGCATTTTGCTGTTGCATTTGTCCCCTCTCTATTATTGTATTCAGATAATAAAGTTACACTGAACTTCATAGATGAGTGACATTTAGTCCTCACGTTCCTCAGAAAGGTAGCCAGCAAAATGGTATCATCACTTGGAATCATTTTTCTTAAATTAATATAACACTTACCAAATTATATTTTGCAAACAAAATGAAATATTTTCCTTACCTTCTACATCATTCCAAAGGAATGCATTTACAGAAAGAAAACCCTGTAAATTTCATACATTTTAAATTTCTGCTTCAATGAAAATTCAATAAAAACAATGTCAAAATCACTCAAGATTTCTTTGATTATTTGCTCAAAGCATTGACCATTTCATGGGAAAAAAATTACTTTAGCAATGATTAAACTGAATTTAAGCTTAAAATACTGGTTAAAAAAAATAAGAAAGAGCTGTAGCCTATTCTATGAAGAAGAATGTGGATGTCAAATCACCACAAATCTCCCAGATTGTATAGGATATGTATTAAACTGTTGATCTCCAAACCAAGTGCATTTGGTAAATGATCTCCACAGTTGAAATGAAATTCTGTGGCAGCAAACAAGATTCCAGGATGGTGTGTTGCCTCCCTGGTGCCAGGGTCCAGAACGGCTCCGAGCAGCTGAAGAATGAGATGGAGGGTGATCAGCCAGAACAAATGACATAGGCATGAGGTCCGGCAGAGTGAATATAGGGACTTGGGCCAAATGTTTAAAAGCAGCGCTTCAGATTATCTCTGGTGCCATGGGTTAGTGCGGGTAGTACAGCTCAGGAGTTGGTGCAGGGGGCAGGGTTTCAGATTTTTGGACCATTGGGAACTCTTCTGGGGCCAATATGACCTGAACAAGAGGGAGGGGCTGTACCTGATCTAGAGGAGGACCAATATCCTTGCAGGGAGGTTCACTAATGCTACTCAGGAGGGTTTCTAGAATAGTAGACACAAAATGCTGGAGTAACTGCGGAACATGCAGCATCTTTGGAGCAAAGGAATGGGTGACTTTTCGGGTCGAGACCCTTCTTCAGACCCTCCTTCCATTTAAACCAGCACCTGCAGTTGTTTCCTACACATGGGAAAATAGAGGTTAGGACCAGTAAGTCTCAAAGGAAGCACAGGCAAGGAGAGGTAAAGGAATATGGTGTCATTGATGGGCCAAAGTGTGTTTATTTCAAGTTAGAGCCTGGATCAGTGCATGGAACTATGATGTTGTGGCCATTACTGGGACAGTTGTATAAGATAATTGTATAAGAATAACATTTTCACATTTTCATATTGCTAGGATTAGGACTTTATTTCTTTGGAGTGAAGGAGGCAATGGGGTGATCATAGAGGCTGAAGATGAGCCTCACATCAATGCTTTAGAAGCTATTGAGGAGGATCCTTCAGGATAGGATTTATATTTGGAAGGGAACGGGCAAATTAGGGACAATCGTGTGGCTTTGTAAATGGCAGGTCACGTCTTAGTGATTTAATCAAATGTTTTTGAAGCGGTGAAGAAGGTATTGATGAGGGGAGGGCAGTGGATTTAGTAAGGCAAGGATTTGATAAAGTCCCCATGATAGGCTGATTCGAAGATTAAGATGCATGGCATTCACGATAACTTACTGCTGGGGGGAATCTCTAAGATGTAGATACCATGAATATCCACATTCTACTCGCCTAATGGAGTCCCCTTGTGAAAGGGTGGTGGGTGTGTGGAACACGCTGCCAAAGGAGGTAGTTGAGGTTGGAACTATCCCATCGTTTAAGAAACAGTTAGACAGGTACATGGGTAGGACAGGTTTGGAGGGATATGGACGAAGCGCAGGCAAGTGACACTAGTGTAGCTGGTGGCCGATGCGGGCAAGTTGGATCAAAAGGCCTGTTTCCACACTGTATCACTCTACGACTAGTGTAGATGGGGCATGTTGGCCAGTATGGGCAGGCTCGGCTGAAGGGCCTGTTTCCACACTGTATCACTCTACGACTAGTGTAGATGGGGCATGTTGGCTGGGGTGCGCATGTTGGCCGGTATGGGCAAGTTGGGCTGAAGGGCCTGTTTCCACACTGTATAACTCTATCAAAACTCTATCGGACTCAATCAAAACGATAGCAGGCAGCCTTGGAAGCCTTACCCCATTACTCAAACCTCACGTCAAAAACCTTGGCGTGATATTTGACTCAGCATAGAAATTTGACAAACAAGTCAATGCCGTGGTAAAAGCTAGCTTCTTCCAGCTTCAGACGATAGCTAAAATAAAACAATTCCTCCAGTTTGACGACCTCGAAAAGATCATCCACACATTTATCTCCTCCCGCCTAGATTACTGCAACTCCCTTTACACTGGCATCAGCCAATCTTCCCTGTCCCGCCTGCAACTGGTCCAAAACGCCGCAGCGAGACTCCTGACGGGCAACCGAGAAAGGGACCACATCACCCCGATTCTGGCCTCTCTCCACTGGCTCCCAGTGCGGTTCCAAATAAATTTCAAGATCCTTCTTTATGTTTACAAAGCCCTTAACGGGCTTGCCTCCACCTACATCAAAAGTCTTCTCACCCACCATTCCACCTCCAGGTCCCTCAGATCGGCCGACTCGGGATTACTGAACATCTAGGCATAAGCTCAGGGGCGACCACCCCTTTGCCGTTGCAGCTCCTAGACTGTGGAACAGCATCCCTCTTCCCATCAGAACTGCCCCCTCCATCGACTCTTTTAAGGCGAGACATAAACCTCATCTGTACTCTCAAGCCGTTCTTGACGTCCTCTGAGGGAGGGCTATATGTATGTATTTATGTATGTACCTAATCTATGAACCACTATTGTATAACCACTGTTGTATAACACATAAATGCAAGTGAAATTAATTTGCCAGCAGCGGTACAATAAAAAAGAACACACAATATACAAAAAACAAGAGTTGTTTTTTAAATGTGCTATAGAAATAAAAGTGACTTGACTTGACTCTATGACTAGTGTAACATAGAAACATAGAAATTAGGTGCAGGAGTAGGCCATTCGGCCCTTCGAGCCTGCACCGCCATTCAATATGATCATGGTTGATCATCCAACTCAGTATCCCGTACCTGCCTTCTCTCCATACCCCCTGATCCCCTTAGCCACAACGGCCACATCTAACTCCCTCTTAAATATAGCCAATGAACTGGCCTCAACTACCCTCTGTGGCAGAGAGTTCCAGAGATTCACCACTCTCTGCGTGAAAAAAGTTCTTCTCATCTCGGTTTTAAAGAATTTCCCCTTTATCCTTAAGCTGTGACCCCTTGTCCTGGACTTCCCTAACATCGGGAACAATCTTCCTGCATCTAGCCTGTCCAACCCCTTAAGAATTTTGTAAGTTTCTATAAGATCCCCTCTCAATCTTCTAAATTCTAGAGAGTATAAACCAAGTCTATCCAGTCTTTCTTCATAAGACAGTCCTGACATCCCAGGAATCAGTCTGGTGAACCGTCTCTGCACTCCCTCTATGGCAATAATGTCCTTCCTCAGATTTGGAGACCAAAACTGTACGCAATACTCCAGGTGTGGTCTCACCAAGACCCTGTACAACTGCAGTAGAACCTCTCTGCTCCTATACTCAAATCCTTTTGCAATGAAAGCTAACATACCATTCGCTTTCTTTACTGCCTGCTGCACCTGCATGCCTACCTTCAATGACTGGTGTACCATGACACCCAGGTCTCGCTGCATCTCCCCCTTTAGATAATAGTCTGCTTTCCTGTTTTTGCCACCAAAATGGATAACCTCACATTTATCCACATTATACTGCATCTGCCAAACATTTGCCCACTCACCCAGCCTATCCAAGTCACCCTGCAGTCTCCTAGCATCCTCCTCACAGCTAACACTGCCCCCCAGCTTAGTGTCATCCGCAAACTTGGAGATATTGCCTTCAATTCCCTCATCCAGATCATTAATATATATTGTAAATAGCTGGGGTCCCAGTACTGAGCCTTGGGGTACCCCACTAGTCACTGCCTGCCATTGTGAAAAGGACCCATTTACTCCTACTCTTTGCTTCCTGTTTGCCAGCCAGTTCTCTATCCACATCAATACTGAACCCCCAATGCCTTGTGCTTTAAGTTTGTATACTAATTTCTTATGTGGGACCTTGTCGAAAGCCTTCTGGAAGTCCAGATACACCACATCCACTGGTTCTCCCCTATCCACGCTACTAGTTACATCCTCGAAAAATTCTATAAGATTCGTCAGACATGATTTACCTTTCGTAAATCCATGCTGACTTTGTCCAATGATTTCACCACTTTCCAAATGCGCTGCTATCCCATCTTTAATAACTGACTCTAGCAGTTTCCCCACTACCGATGTTAGACTAACTGGTCTGTAATTCCCCATTTTCTCTCTCCCTCCCTTCTTAAAAAGTGGGGTTACGTTTGCTACCCGCCAATCTTCAGGAACTACTCCAGAATCTAAAGAGTTTTGAAAGATTATTACTAATGCATCCACTATTTCTGGAGCCACTTCCTTAAGTACTCTGGGATGCAGCCTATCTGGCCCTGGGGATTTATCGGCCTTTAATCCATTCAATTTACCCAACACCACTTCCCGGCTAACCTGGATTTCACTCAATTCCTCCAACTCCTTTGACCCGCGGTCCCCTGCTATTTCCGGCAAATTATTTATGTCTTCCTTAGTGAAGACGGAACCAAAGTAGTTATTCAATTGGTCCGCCATATCCTTGTTCCCCATGATCAACTCCCCTGTTTCTGACTGCAAGGGACCTACATTTGTTTTAACTAATCTCTTTCTTTTCACATATCTATAAAAACTTTTGCAGTCAGTTTTTATGTTCCCTGCCAGTTTTCTTTCATAATCTATTTTTCCTTTCCTAATTAAGCCCTTTGTCCTCCTCTGCTGGTCTTTGAATTTCTCCCAGTCCTCCGGTATGCTGCTTTTTCTGGCTAATTTGTACGCATCATCCTTCGCTTTGATACTATCCCTGATTTCCCTTGTTATCCATGGATGTACTACCTTCCCTGATTTATTCTTTTGCCAAACTGGGATGAACAATTTTTGTAGTTCATCCATGCAGTCTTTAAATGTCTTCCATTGCATATCCACCATCAACCCTTTTAGAATTAATTGCCAGTCAATCTTGGCCAATTCACGTCTCATACCCTCAAAGTTACCTTTCTTTAAGTTCAGAACCATTGTTTCTGAATTAACAATGTCACTCTCCATCCTAATGAAGAACTCAACCATATTATGGTCACTCTTGCCCAAGGGGGCATGTACAACAAGATTGCTAACTAACCCTTCCTCATTACTCAATACCCAGTCTAAAATAGCCTGCTCTCTCGTTGGTTCCTCTACATGTTGATTTAGATAACTATCCCGCATACATTCCAAGAAATCCTCTTCCTCAGCACCCCTGCCAATTTGATTCACCCAATCTATATGTAGATTGAAGTCACCCATTATAACCGTTTTGCCTTTGTCGCACGCATTTCTAATTTCCTGTTTGATACCATCTCCAACTTCACTACTACTGTTAGGTGGCCTGTACACAACACCCACCAGCGTTTTCTGCCCCTTAGTGTTTTGCAGCTCTACCCATACCGATTCCACATCCTCCAAACTAATGTCCTTCCTTTCCATTGCATTAATCCCCCTTTCCATTGCATTAATCCCCATTGCATAAAAGATGGTGGGCAGGAAAATGGCAGATGGAGTTAAAAGTGTGAGCTGTTGTTCTTTGGGAGGTCGAGTGTAAGGGGAAGTTATATAGATGATGGCAGGACTCTTAGCAATTGATATGCAGACGTATCTAGGCGTCTGGGTTTATAACTCCATCAAAGTGGCCACAAGTAGATAAAGAAGACATATGTATGCATATCTTCATTGGTTGGGGCATTGGGTATAAAAGTCAGGATGCAGCTTTATACGACTTTGGTTAGGCCGCATTTGGAGTATTGTGTACATGTCTGATCAGCCCAATACAGGAGGCGAGAGACACTGGCCTCAGTCAGAACTTTTTTCCAGGGCAGAACTGTCAAAGTTGGAGGCAACAGCTCTCAGATGAGAGGTGCAAAGGAGATGTCATAAGGTCATAAGGAATAGGAGTAGAATTAGACTATTCGGCCCATCAAGTCTACTCCGCCATTCAATCATGGCTGATCTATCTCTCCCTCCTAACCCCATTCTCTTGCCTTCTCCCCATAACCTGTCACCTGTAATAATCAAGAATTGATGTATCTCTACCTTAAAAATATCCACCGACTTGGCCTCTATAGCCGTTTGTGGCAAAGAATTCCACAGATTCACCACTCTCTGATTAAAGAAAATTCTCCTCATCTCCTTCCTAAAATAATGTCATTTAATTCTGAGGCTATGACCTCTAGTCTTGGACTCTCCCATTAGTGGAAACATCCTCTCCACATCCACTCTGTCCAAGCCTTTCACTATTCAGTATGTTTTAATGAAGTCCCCCCTCATTCTTCTAAACTCCAGTGAGTACAGGCCCAGTGCCGACAAACGCTCATCATAGGTTAACCCACTCATTCCTGGCATGATTCTTGTAAACCTCCTCTGGACCCTCTTCAGAACCAGCACATCCTTCCTCAGATATGGTGCGCAAAATTGCTCACAATACTCCAAATGCGGTCTGACCAGCGCCTTATACAGCCTCAGCATTACATCCCAGTTTTTGTATTCAAGCCCTCTTGAAATATTTACTACCGATTCGACTTGCAGATTAACCTTTTAGGAATCCTGCACCAGCACTCCCAAGTACCTTTGCACTTCCCACCTGGATTTTCACCCCTTTTAGAAAATAGCCTACACCTTTATTCCTACTAACAGAATGCACGACTCCACACTTTGCTACATTATATTCCATCTGCCACTTCTCTGCCCATTCTCCCAACCTGTCCAAATCTTTCTGCAGAGTCCCCGTTTTCTCTGAACTACCTGCCCCTCCACCTATTTTTGTATCAACCGCAACCCTTGCCACAAAGCCTTCAATGAACTCGTCCAAATCATTAATATACGTGAAGGGGTTGGACAGGCTAGATGCAGGAAGATTGTTTCCGATGTTGGGGAAGTCCAGGACAAGGGGTCACAGCTTAAGGATAAGGGGGAAATCCTTTAAAACTGAGATGAGGAGAACTTTTTTCACACAGAGAGTGGTGAATCTCTGGAACTCTCTGCCACAGAGGGTAGTTGAGGCCAGTTCATTGGCTATATTTAAGAGGGAGTTAGATGTGGCCCTTGTGGCCAAGGGGATCAGAGGGTATGGAGAAAAGGCAGGTACGGGATACTGAGTTGGATGATCAGCCATGATCACATTAAATGGCGGTGCAGGCTCGAAGGGCCGAATGGCCTACTCCTGCACCTAATTTCTATGTTTCTATGTGAAGAGTAGCGGCCCTAACACTGATCCCTGCGTAACTCCGTTAGTCACTGGCAGCCAACCAGAAAAGCTCCCTTTATTGCCACTCTTTGTCTTCTGCCATCCAGCCAACCTGCTATCCATGCTGGTATCTTCCCTTTGATACCGTGGGCTCTCATCTTCCTTAGCAGCCGCACTTGTGGCACCTTATTAAAGGCTTTCTGAAAATCTAAGTAAACAATATCTTCAAGTGGCCCTTACTTTCCCTCTCCTTCCATCCCCTCCTCATTTCCAGTTCTCCTACCAATCTTACTGTCTCCGACTACATTTATATCTCTGTACCACCCATCCCACTGACATTGTTCCTAAACATCACCCATTCCTTCTCTCCAGAGAGGCTGCTTGTCCCGCTGAGTTATTCCAGCATTTTGTGTCTATCTTCGATAAACAACATCTACTGACGCTCCTTTGTCTGTCCTTCTATTTATTTCTTCAAAGAATTCCAGCAGATTTGTCAAGCAAAACCTCCCCTTCACAAAGCCATGCTGACCAGCCTTTTTTATCCTGAACTTCTAAGTACTCCGTATCCTCGTCTTGCCAACCACCGGTCAGGCTTTCGGGCCTATAGTTCTCACTATTCTGCCTGGCTCCCTCTTTGTGCTGTATGTATGTGACGTGAAGTGAAATCTCTTGTCCTAGATAGATTATATACATATATAATTAGTCATTTAAAGTACATCCATCTTTACTCAATCTGCTCATGCCAAAGATGTGGCTCTCATGTTGGAAGAAAACGGCATGCTGACTTATCCACAGCTTCTTCCATTTGGACAGAGTTTTGTGTCTTGCAAACAATGTACAAAATAATGCCAACTTTATTTACCAGAGATTTTAATTTATAATATTAAAGCTGCATCACAGTATTTAATGGAAGTTCAAAAATAACAATGACAGACTTGAAAATTCAGATGAAAATAGAGGCAGTCTTACCGTGAGGGGAGTGAGCGACATGAATATTGTGAGACTGCTCCAAATATTCTCGATTTCCTTCATCAGTAACTGAAGTTTCTCATTACACACGGCTGTGGCTTTGATTCCAAGCTCAACGCGTTTGGTCACTCTATACACCTCTATTACCCCTGTAAAAGAAGGCACACTGTCCACTTAATGTAAAAATCCCAGATGGATAGATAATAGAAATTGAGCACTGCAATAGAAATGACAGATTTGGCAATTCCCAGCTATCTGGAAACATATTCACCGTCATTGGAAGAGAATGCATGGCATTATTAGTAAGTCTGCAGATAACATTAATATGGGTGGTATCGTAAACAGTGAAAATGGTTATCAAAAATTACATTCATAATGACATTAGGATCTTGATCAGCTGGGCAATGGGCTGAGGAATGGTCAGTAAGGACTCAAGATTGTTTTACTGTCATATATCCCAAAACGGTACATTGAAATTCTTACCTGCAGCAGCACAACAGATCAATAAATATCTAAAAGCATCTCAAATACCACTTTCGTATCTGGCTTCATTACCACCCTTGCCAATGCGTTCCAGATCCCCACAACCTGTGTGTAAAAAAACTAGTCCCGCACATCCCCATTATATTCAGTCTGAAGAAGGGTTTCGGCCCGAAACTTCGCCTATTTCCTTCGCTCCATAGATGCTGCTGTACCCGCTGTGTTTCTCCAGCATTTTTGTGTACCTTCGATCTTCCAGCATCTGCAGTTCCTTCTTGAACCCATTATATTCTCCTCCTCTCACCGTGTAGCTATGCCCTGTAGTGGTGGACATTTCCACCATGGGGAAACAAGTTCTGTCGATCATATCTATGCCTCACAATTATATATACATCTATCAACTCTCTCCTCAACCTCCAATGTCCCAGAGAAAACAATCCAAGTCTATCCAATTCCTTGTTGCTGAATCCCTCTAATCCAGGCAGCACAATCGTCAAAGCTTCCACTTCTGTCCTGTATTGGGGGAACCAGAACTGCACGCCATACTCCAAATACAGCCTAATCAAAGTCTTATAGAGCTGCAATATGACCTCCTGACTCATATATTCAATGCCCCTAGCAATGAAGACAAGTATACCATTTGCCTACTTTACCACCCTATCTACTTACGCTGCCACCTTTAGTGAGCTAGGAACTTGTACTCTGCACATCAATGGTGTTAAGGGTCTTCCCATTAACTGTATACTCTCTCCTTGCTTGGGTTTACCTCCATCTGCCATTTCTGTCTTTTCTGCAGTTGATCTCTAAACCACTATGTACTGAAAACCTTCTTCACTGTCTGCAACTCCTCCAATGTTGGTGTTGTCAGCAAACTAACTCCTCAACTAACTCCTCAACCTGATCAGTCAGAAGAAGGGTCTCGACCCAAAACGTCACCTATTCCTTCGCTCCATAGATGCTGCCTCACCTGCTGAGTTTCTCCAGCATTTTTGTCTATCCTCAACCTAAGATAGGTTGTGTCTAAGATAGACACAAACTGCTGAATTCAGCGTGACGAGCATCTCTAGAGAGAAGGAATGGGTGAAGTTTTGGGTCAAGAGTCGAGACCCTCCTTCTTGGTCTCCACCTGCAACGTCACCCATATCTTCTCTCCTCCACCCATGCCTGCTCCGCTGAGTTACTCCAGCAATTTGTGTCTTTCTTCGGTTTAAACCAGTATCGCAGTTCCTTCCTACTATATTTACGTCTAGGTCATTTATATATATATCAGACAGAGCAGAGGTCCCAGCACAGATCCTGGCAGAACACCACTGGTCATAGACCTCAATCCAGAACATGTATCTTCCACCATAATCTTATTCCATGAATAAATCAGTTCTGAATCCATACAACCAAATCACCGTGAATGCCGTATATCTTACTCATCTGGATCAGCCTGCCATGACTGGCATTAAAAGCCTTACTAAAATCCATACATACAACATCCACCACCCTAACTTCATCAATCTCCTTTGTCACCTCCTCAAAAAAACTTCACTCAAATGAGTGAGACATGTACAAAGCCATGTCGGTTATCCTTAATTAGCCCATTCTTTTCCACATGGGAGTAAATCCGATCTCAAAGAACTCTCTCCAATAGTTTCCCTACCACTGACATGAGGCTCACTGGCCTATAATTCCCTGTATTCTCTCTACTTCCTTTATTAAACAAAGGAACAACATTAGCCACTCTCCAGTCCTCCAGATATGTCAAATGTGGCCAGGTGGGACAGTAGAGAATGGCCTGTTTCCATGCTGCATGTCTCTGTGACTTTACACACTTCCATCTTTCCCCCCAAGTTGGAGTAATTAGGCATGTTTTTTCATAAATGATACAGTGGGGAAAAGATTTGCGCAAAGTTCAAAATAGTAAAGTGAACATGGTAAATGAAGATTAATAACTTTCCTTGATATGGAAATCAATGGAATTGTGCTATGACATTAAATACATGTAGTGAAAAATCAACCCCCAAGAGCAACTTAGGTTAAACATATGGAAAAGGGTTCAATGGCCTCCTTTTAGGTTAAAAAAACTTAGAAAAACAAGAGTTTCAGGGGAAACTACCTGGGGGAAGGGAGGAGCAAAATTACCTCATCCCCAGGCACTTTCCCCTGCAACCGCAGTAGGTTCAACAACTGCGGGCGGCACGATGGTGTAGCGGTAAAGTTGCTGCCTTACAGCGCTTTTAGTGCCCGAAACCCGGGCTTGATCCCGACTACGGGTGCTGTCTGTACGGAGTTTGTATTTTCACACAGAGAGTGGTGAATCTCTGGAACTCTCTGCCACAGAGGGTAGTTGGGGGGCCAGTTCATTGGCTATATTTAAGAGGGAATTAGATGTGGCCCTTGTGGCTAAGGGGATCAGGGGGTATGGAGAGAAGGCAGGTACGGGATACTGAGTTGGATGATCAGCCATGATCATATTGAATGGCGGTGCAGGCTCGAAGGGCCGAATGGCCTACTCCTGCACCTAATTTCTATGTTTCTATGTTCTCCGAATTACCGCGTGGGTTTTTTTTCTGAGATCTTCAGTTTCCTCCCACACTTACAGGTTTGTAAATTAATTGGTTTTCTATAAATGTAAATTATCCCTAGTGTGTGTGGGACAGTGTTAATATGCGGGGGCGGGAATCGCTGGTCAGCGCGGACTTGGTGGAATTATAATTTAGAGAAGGAAAGACAAGATTTCCAGTGGCTCTGTAACCACTTTCCACAAACATTCAATATCTTTGGGAAGAGGAGAAATAACTGAAAATTGTGATTGTGTGGGAAATTGATGCTGCACAATGACTGGTTTAAGAAGTGCATGATTGGATATTAAATTCTTTAAATTACATACATTAAGATATTTGCCACATTCACTGGGTGGAGTAAATACCTCATGGGTTTAAAATACACAACTATGTTTCACATAACATGGGCTAAATTATTTTATGTGAAGTTTCTAATGGGGAAATGTCAAAAATTGAATTGGAGAATATGTATAATGCAGATGCATTTAATATTTGATGAAATTCAAATTGCTGCATGCAGCCTGCAGTTTGATACAGCTAGAAGAGGTTTGAAGAGGAGTTAGGCTGACAAGTTGTGAACGGAGCAGCATAGTCAATTTTAACTGCCTTCAATAAACAACTAGTAACCCCTAAATATTAATAATGACATATTAATTAGTAATTGCTGTCATGTATACCATACCCAAGAGATACTCCATGCCTTGCGTCGACTGAATGACTTCGGTGCATACCGTTGAGCTGCTAATTCCATTCAGAGTCTCACTGGCCTTGTTGATCACCTGAAACAAAAATGTTCATAGGCCCTATAAGATATTGACAAGAAAATATAGAAGGCAAGCAAATGGAAACAAAACTATTAGCAAGTTAAGATACTCGTTATTGGATAATTAACAATATTTAATAGCAATACCTCAAATGTAATCAATAGTTTCAAAAAAGGTTATATCGGCTACTTGGAAACATCAATATTGATAGTTTGAAGTTAAAGGAAGGCATGGGTATGTATGTGATTGGAGAAGTTGCAGGAAGATCGGGTGGGGAAAATGCCTCTAAGATTCTATGTTAATCAAAGCTATTTAAAAACTGGCCTGTTATATCTAATGGGATCGGTGCTGAGCCCATTGGGATTTGTAGTTTAAATCAACAATTTGGATGAGAATGTTGAAGGTATGATTAGAACATTTTCAGATGACACTAAAGTGGAGAGTACCGTAGATAGTGAAGGTTATTAAAAATGACAATAAGATCTTGATCAGCTGGGCAAGTGGGTGGATGAATGACTAATGGAGTTTAATGCAGATAAGTGTCAGATGTTGCTTTGGGGAAGTCAAACCAGGACAGGACCATCACAGAGAATGGAGTGCGTTAGAGCAGTGGGATTTAGGAGTACAGGTACACAGTGCCCTGAAAGTGGTATAATTGGTACATAGCATGGCCAAGAAGGCTTTAGGTACATTGGCCTTTGACAGTCAGGGAATTGACAATAAAAGATTGCTACTGCAGATGCTAGTTAACAAAAAAAAAGGCACAAGGTGCTGGAGTAACTCAGTGGGTCAGACAACAACTCTGGAGAACATAGATAGGTGATGTTTTGGATCGAGACACTTCTTCAGTCTGAATTGAGAATAGAAATTTGGACGATTGGGATGAAATTGAGAACAACAGTTCTACAACATGTTGGTGAGGCCTCGTTTGGAGTAGTGTCTTTAGACTTTAGAGACACAGAGTGGAAACAGGCCCTTCAGCCCACACCAACCAGTGATTACCCCGTACACTTGCATTATCCTACACACTGGGGACAATTTATAATTTTTACCCAAGTCAATGAACCTACAAATCTGTGCATCTTTGGTGTGCGAGTAAACCGGAGGACCCAGAGAAAACCCAGACGGTCACAGAGAGAACGTATCAACTCTTTACAGACAGCACCTGTAGTCAGGACACAACCCGGGTCTCTGGTGCTGTAGGACAGCAGCTCTACCCCTGCGCTACTGTGCTGCGTTTTATTGTGTTCGGTTTTGGTCACCCTGCTATAGGAAGGACATCATTAAGTTGTAATGAGTGCAGAGAAGATTTGTGAGGGTATTGCTAGGACTTGAGGGCCTGTGGTTGGGTGGGCCAGGTCATCCTTCATTGGAGCGCAGGAGGAGGAAGGATTATCTTATAGAGGTGTAAACAATCATGCAGGGAATAGATAGGGTGAATGCAAGGAGTCTTTTATCCAGAATAGGCGAATCGAGGGTCAGAGGCTATAGATTTACGGTCAAAGGTTTAATACGAACCCAAGGGGCAACATTTTTGCATGGAGGGTGGTGGGTATATGGAGTGAGCTGCTAAAGGAGGTAGTTGAGGCAGGTACTATCAGAACATTTAAAAGATACGTAGGCAGGTACATGGATAGCAAAGGTTTAAAGGAATATAGGCCAACACAGGCAAGCCTGAGACAAGTGTATATGGGACATCTTGGTTGGCATGGACATATTGGGCCAAAGGGCATGTACCATGCTGGATGTCTCATTGACTCTTAAGTGCTGTACTTACTACCTGCCATTAGAATTCACCTTGACTATGGTTTCATGCATAGGAACTCATATCTCTATGACAAAAAGCACTCGATAAAATAGGCCAAAGTCAGCATGGTTTTATGAAGGGGAAATCTTGCCTGACGGATCTGTTGTAATTCTTTGACAAAGCCATAAGCAGGATAGGCACAGGAGAGTCAGCGGATGTTGTTTACTTGGAGGTTCAGAAGGCCTTTGATAAGGTGCCACACGTGAGGCTGCTAAACATAAGCTCATGGTATTAGATGCAAGGTACCAGCACAGATAGAAGATTGGATGACTGGCAGGAGACAAAGAGTGGGAATAAAGGGGGCCTTTTCTGGTCGATAGTCGGTGACTAGTCATGTTAGGCCCACTACGTCACATTTTATGTTAATGATCTGGATGATGGCATTGAAGGCCATTTTGTGGAGGGGCAGGTAATGTGGAGAAAGAACAAATGCTGCAGAGGACTTGGACAGGTTGGAAGAGTGGGCAAAGTAGTGGCAAATGGAATACAGTGTAGCAAAATGTACAGTTATGCATTTTGATAGGAGTAAAGGAGGAAATGGGGAGAGGATCGCTGCAAGGGGACGAGAGTGCTGGTACAGGGTTCCCTAAAGGTTAATTTGCAGGTTAAGTTGGCGGCAAAGAAGGCTTTGCTTCTCAAAGTTTTGGTTAGTGCAGAACAGAAAACACTGCTGGAAGTGGGCAACTGAATGCAGTGCTTTGGAACATATGCACGTGCTTCAACAGTAGAAGGATGAAAATAAACTTGGATAGTACATATTCAATCTAATTTCAATTACTTTGTTTTCACAGTGACTTCAGTTAACACTCAACTACAAAGGCGAAAGAATAAATTGATGTGAAATGCATTGTGCTCCCCCAATTATTTGAGACTGCTGGGTACTGCAAGGAGTTGGCTTTCCATATGTAGCATTAATTATTCATAGCATCGGTAATTGTTCCAAAGACTTGGGATGTGGGTGGGAACATCCACACAATAAGAATGTACAATATTTAACACTCCATGAGCATACAGAAAACAATTAATTCATTAAGTTTAACTCAATGGTCTAATTGTGTTGATTGTTCCCATTAGGATCTCCCACCACTTGCTTTAGAATCCAAGTCGTAAAGTATTCCATACTGTGAACATATACTGTGTGACTTTGCTCTGACATACAACCACAAGGCATTACTAAATAAAACATTGAAGGCTTTACCTGCAATGCACTTTCCAAGCATCTTTGCCATTCATAGGCATAACGTTCATTTTCCTGAAAAGGATACAACATACAATTTAATCTGACACTAGTTTGTTCACACATTCCGCATGTAGTAAGTATCTTGCACTTACAATAAGATGGGTGCAGGGCACTTGCCCTATGGGGTCAAATGTCAGCTCCCATAAGCAATTTCCCCTCATATATATCACTGTAGCTCTGCAATTTACAAAGACCATCGTTTCTTTTTGCCATCAATCTGTACAAAGGGGTAATTTAAATAGCCAATTAATCTACCAACATAAGAGTGGAATGTTGGAGAAAAACAGAGCATCTGAAGAAAACTGATGCAGTCAAGGAAAGAACATGTGAACTTTGTATAGACAGTAGCCAAGGTCAGGATCAAACCAGAGCCCCATTAATTGGCAGGTTGCTGTATGCACTAACTACTGGGTCACCCTTTGTATACCAAGATGTGTATTTATTGCTGCTACCAATCGAGCCAACATAGTATGACGTGAATACTTCCACAGTGGAATTAAGAATTATCGAAATATGCAAATCCTACTACAAAACAAAGTAAACAAGAAGTACAAAGTAATTTCAGACAACCCAGATTTCCCACACTTAACAACAAGGCATTCAAAGCCCTCTCCCTTTCTCCATCTTTTCCATCCCTCCTCCATCTGGTTCCACCTATCACCACCCAGTCCGTCTCAACAATCCCTCTCCCCCTTCCTCACCTATATCTGCCCATCCCCCTCTCCCCCTTCCTCACCTATATCTGCCCATCCCCTCTCCCCCTGCCTCACCTATATCTGCCCATCCCCCAACCCAACTCCCTCTCCCCCTGCCTCACCTATATCTGCCCACCCCCTCTCCCCCTGCCTCACCTATATCTGCCCCCCCCCTCTCCCCCCTCACCTATATCTGCCCATCCCCCAACCCAACTCCCTCTCCCCTGCCTCACCTATATCTGCCCCCCCCCCTATCCCCCTATATCCCCATCCCCCACCCAACTCCCCTCTGCCTCACCCCCCACCCAACCCCCTCTCCCCTTCCTCACCTATATCTGCCCATCCCCCCCCAACTCCCTCTCCCCTGCCTCACCTATATCTGCCCACCCCCCCTCTCCCCCCCCTCACCTATATCTGCCCATCCCCCTCTCCCCCCCTTCCTCACCTATATCTGCCCATCCCCCAACCCAACTCCCTCTCCCCTGCCTCACCTATATCTGCCCATCCCCCTCTCCCCCTTCCTCACCTATATCTGCCCATCCCCCAACCCAACCCCCTCCCCCCCCTCCCCCCTGCCTCACCTATATCTGCCCATCCCCCTCTCCCCCTGCCTCACCTATATCTGCCCATCCCCCCCCCTCTCCCCCCTTCCTCACCTATATCTGCCCATCCCCCAACCCAACTCCCTCTCCCCCTGCCTCACCTATATCTGCCCCCCTCTCCCCCCCTATATCATCCCCATCCCCCCCTCTCCCCAACTCCCTCTCCCACCTATATCTGCCCCCTCTCCCTCTCACCTATATCTGCCCATCCCCCAACCCAACTCCCTCCCCTTCCTCACCTATATCTGCCCCCCTCTCCCCCTATCTCTGCCCATCCCCCAACCCAACTCCCTCTCCCCTGCCTCACCTATATCTGCCCCCCCCTCTCCCCCTATATATCTGCCCATCCCCCAACCCAACTCCCTCTCCCCCCCCTCCTCACCTATATCTGCCCATCCCCCAACCCAACCCCCTCTCCCCCTGCCTCACCTATATCTGCCCATCCCCCTCTCCCCCCCTGCCCACCTATATCTGCCCCCCTCTCTCCCCCTATATCTGCCCATCCCCCAACCCAACTCCCTCTCCCCCTGCCTCACCTATATCTGCCCAACTCCCTCTCCCCCTGCCTCACCTATATCTGCCCATCCCCCAACCCAACCCCTACAGCAGTTTCTTTTTGGCAAAATATAAATTACAAGTCTCCTTCGTTCATTTTGAAATGTTTCTAAGAGGAAATCAGTGAAATTTGCCAAAATATATATTTTAAATGGCATTCCTTTTCTGGCTGTTGACTTGGTCCTTCAGTACCAGTGACATTCCACTAATGTAGGAGATAGAGCTGCTACAACTGCTCAAAGCAAACTCCCACACATATCAATGGCTAGAAACATGTTTTGTTGTGATGCCAAATGAAGAATAGATATTATATACAACACTGGGATAATGGCTCTTAAGAATAATCCCGCGTTATCTGTTCTGAGAGAGCAGACAAGGCCTTGGTTTAACAAAGTACTATCTCTAACAAAGCAGCACTCTCAGCCCCCGCACAAGAACACCAGACTGACTTTCTTTCTCTGTTCATGTCTCTCAAATGGGATTCTATCTGACATTTTTGAATCTGCAAAGTGAATGCTCCCAAACAAACCACCACTGACAGAAGAATATCAAATACCCCCCGATGTCCTACAGAATAAAATCAGACATTCTGTAACCTGGAAATTAAGAACAATCATATTTACTTCCTCAGTGTAAAGTGGACTTTACAAACATCATCAAACTCAGATTGCACATTGAATTTTTACCTCCACTTCTCCAGTCAGGTCCTTATATTTGTCTCTGATGACTGGCAGTGGTGCTGCTGGTTTCTCATTTAAAGTATTAGAACGGTCTCTGAATGCCTGTTCTGAAGGTGCTGCAAGACGGGTCACTTCCTTATCCCCCAGGCTCAGACTCCTTTTATGAGATCCTGCATATTTTTGGTTGAAATCTTACATTAAACAAGTTTATGACAGGCAGTATTTTAACATAAATCGTGCCTTGTAAATACACTACAACTCTGATAATCTGGCATGTTTGGGACTATGGTGGTGCCAGACTAACAGAATTTCTGGACTACTGAATGTTTTTCTTTTTAATACTGCTACACACTTTGATTTCATAGAGTTGTAGAGCACAGAAACAGTTCCATTGGCCCACAATGTTAGTGCAAACATGATGCCCAGCTGAACTCATCTCATCTGCCTGCACTAACATGAGGCTATCTAAAAGCTACTACAGGTGCACAACCTTTTATCCGGAGTTCCAGAAACCGAAAAACTCCGAAAACCGGCCATTTTTTCCAGGATGTCGTCTGCACACCAAAGCTCGCGTTTGGCGCCAAACTTGACCCGAAACGACCCACGGTCAACCCAGGTCTGTACTACTGTAGCGGCTGCCTCCTCCCCGGAGACCGGGGAGACACTTAAACATCTGTAAATCATTGCTTAAATGTTAGTCAGTTAGTTTGGAGGGCTTTTATGTGAAAGGGGGGTGAGGGGTGAAGGGGTAAACTTTAATTCTTAGTCCCCTACCTGGTCGGAGAGGCGGGGAGCGGTCAATGCCTTACCGGGTCGCCGTGCAGTAAGCTCCGCAGCGCTGGGGCTGCGGGCGTCCGGTTGTAGCTCCGACCCCGGAAACTCTACCCCTGGCTGCGAGGCGCTCCAAATCCAGCGCCGCCCGCGGCCGGACGCCCGCAGCCCCAGCTCCGCGAATGTTGGGAGTCGGCGGCGTCGCAGCGCTGGGATACCAGCGGGGAGCGGGCAATGCCTTACCGGGTCGCCGTGCGGTAAGCTCCGGAGTGCTGTGGCCGCCGTCTCCCAACATTCGCGGAGCTGGGGCTGCGGGCGTCCGGCCGCGGGCGGCGCTGGATTTGGAGCGCCGCGCAGCCAGGGGTAGAGTTGCCGGGGTCGGAGCTCCAACCGGTGCCGCCCGCGGCCGGACGGAGCCCCCAGCTCCGCGATGTTGGGAGTCGCCGACCAGGTAGGGGACTAAGAATCAAAGTTTTCCCCTTTACCCACCCCCCCCACCACCACCACATAAAATCCCTCCAAAGTAACTGACTAACATTTATGCAATGATTTACCATGATTCCCCGGTCTCCGGGGAGGAGGCAGCCGCTCCAGACTTTTCAAGCCGCCCGTGCTACCTACCTAATCTACGCTAAAAATCTTCCATTCGGAAATCTGAAAATGTCCGAAATCCGACAAGTGTCTGGTCCCAAGGCTTTCGGATAAAAGGGTGTGCACCTGTATTGTATCTGCCTCCACCACCACCACCACCACTGGCAGTGTGTTCCAAGCCCCCACCCCCTCTGTGTAAAAAAACGTGCTCAGCACATCTCCATTTAATTGTCCTCCTCTCACTTTATAGCTATGCCCTCTAGTGTTGGACATCCCCACCCTGGGAAATAAAGTTTCTGTGTAGGAAGGAATTGCAGATGCTGGTTTAAACTGAAGATAGACACAAAAAGCTGGAGTAACTCAGCAGGTCAGGCAGCATCTTTGGATGAAAGGAATAGATGACGATTAGGGTTGAGACCCTTCTTCTGACTGGGTCTGAGTTACTCCAGCTTTTTGTGTCTCAAAAGGATTTCGACTGTCTATCCTATCCATGCCTTTCATAATTTTATAAACTTCTATCAAGTTCTCCCCTCAACCTTCAATGTTTCGGAGAAAACATTCCAAGTCTCCCCAACCTCTCCCTGTAGCTGAAACCCTCCAATCCAGCCAGCACTGATCTCTCGTTTTACCCAACTCTCTAAAATGTCAGAGCAAGCTACATTTGTTTTAACCTGGACATTTTTTAAGAAGACATAATTACATTGTCACAGGGACAAAAGATAAAATTTGTCACAGGCAATCTTAAAAATTGGTTTCTACAGGTGGATGATGGTTTGGGGGTTAGGGAAGGGTGCGATTTGGCCCCACAACGGGGAAAACTATCCCATGGTTCAAGTTCAGCTACCTGGACTACCTGGTTATCAGATAACCTTCCTCAAATAATTTCTCTCATCTTTCTTAAAGAGTTCCTTAAAACCTACCGTTTGACCAAGCTGATGACTGATCACCCCTCCTAACTACCGTCTACAACCTGAAATCCATGACGTGTCTTAGGGCATATCCCACATTAAATACAAGCTGCTGCTGTTAAGAAAACTCAACAAAGGAAACCATAGCATGAAGCATCGATACATTTGTGAATTCAGAAGACAAATGGCTATTATTTTTAAATTTGAACAACCATTTTTCCAGCAATTCAAGATCTAAATTTTCTTTTCAACAAATACATGTTTTCTCAACAGCCAACTTTGAATTTAAGTAGCAATATTACCAAAATTAATTCAACTCTGGATACGTACCTTGTACTGAAAGGTCAAATGTTTCCATTTCACTCTTGATCATCTCTTCACTGGATTTTATCTTGCCCTGGGAACTAGCCATTAGAAAGTCAAATTTACTAATTTTGGGCTTTTCACTTTGAAATTCCCCAAATTCATCAAAGGATTCTGTCTTCGTTTCTTCGGAGGAAACCCCATTTGTCACTTGGACTTCAGTCCCTCGCTCTGCATCTCCAGAAGTTGGTTCGGCCAAATGAGGCTCTGTAATCTCTCTCTCCCTTTCCCTCAAAGAAGTAATTGCAAAGTCTCCAAAGTCGTTACCACTTTGTTTTTTCTGTTTGGTCTGTTCTGCTGTCTCTTTGAAGTCTCCGAAGGCATCAAACTTGTGTTGGGAATTTGCATCTTCAGCTGAGAATGTTGTTACCGTGGAGACAGTCATCATAGTGATGTTTTCAGAGCTGCCAAAAGAAGTTTCTTTCTTCTGAAGCACAGAGGTGGAGGATAAGGACCTGCCCTCGGAATTAAAGAATGGTGGCTGCTTCTTAATGTGGGTGCCTGAGTCTTCTTTCTCAGACCAATCATAGCTAGTTAAACTGCTGACTGCAGAGCCATTGCTAAAGGTACCAAATGGGTCAAACTTAAAGTCATCGAGATCTGTAACAAACAATGAATTCTGATCACTAACATTAATATTTTTATTTTAAAGAATAGCTATAATGTGACAGATAGACATTAAAAAAAATACTTAACTGTACAAAAATATGACAAAGATCTGAAACTGATCAATGGCTACTCATCCATGCTAATTATTTGTAATTCAGCAGATTGATGCTTTGAAATAGCCCTCAGAACCATTGTCATTGCCGCCTGTGATTTTCAGAAGCCCAATTGACATCTGCTTCAGGAAAGTGCAAGAATGTCAAAAATGTTTTGGGTTTTTGCTATTGCTTTTATTTTCCAGCTGATGTGCCAAGAAAAAGCTTTAAAAATTAGAGTGATTTGTCTTATGTTGACAAATTACTTTTCTCTTTCAGCTTCAAGCATGGACCTGGAGTCACGGGGTTGCACCTTAACTGGAGGGGGACTAATATTCTGGCAGACAGGTTTGCTAGTGCTACACAGATGGGTTTAAACGAAGCAGCGGGGGGGAGGGGTCGACAAATTGGAAGTATATGGATGGAGTTAAAGGGAAAGAGAATATAGGAAAAGTTACAAAATACACCCAAATTAATGGGACGGAAAGTTCAAGAAGGGATAAGAGAGTAAGGTCAGATGAAATAGGAACCGGTGTGGGAGGTGAGGTGAATACCATATTAAAAGTGCTATAAATGAATGCGTTAAGTATAAGATATAAAGTGGATGAGCTTGAGGCTCAGTTGGAAACTGCTAAGTATGATGTTGTGGGAATTGCAGAGACATGGCTGCAAGAGGGCCAGGGCTGGGAACTGAATATTTAGGGTTATACGTGCTATCAAAAAGACCGACTGGTGGGCAGAGGGGGTGGGGTAGCTCTGTTGGTAAGGAATGAAATTTAGTCCTTTGCGAGGGGTGACATAGAATCAGAAAATGTAGTCATTGTGGATAGAACTGATAAATTGTAAGGGCAATAAGACCCAAATGGGAGAGATCTACATGCCCCCAACAGTAGCCTGGATATAGGGTGCAAGTTGCAGCAGAGTTAAAATTGGCATGTAACAAAGGTAATGCTATGGTGGTTATGGGAGATTGCAATATGTAGGTAGACTGGGAAAATCAGGTTGGTAATGGACCCCAAGAAAGGGAGTTTGTAGAGTGCCTCCAAGATGGAGCCTACCAGGGTGAAGGCAATTCTGGATTTAGTGTTGTGTAATGAGCCGGATTTGATAAAGGGAACTCAAGGTAAAGGAGCCATTAGGAGGTAGTGACCATAATATGATAAATTTTAATCAGTAATTTGAGAGGGAGAAGATAAAATCAGAAGTGTCAGTATTGCAGTCGAACAAAGGGGACTATGGAGGCATGAGGGAGGAGCTGGCCAAAGTTGACTGGAAAGGAACCCTAGCAGGGATGATGGTGGAACAGCGATGGCAGGAATTACTGGGAATAATCCAGAAGATGCAGGATCATTTAATTCCAAAGAGGAAAGATTCTAAGGGGAGTAGGAGGCAACCGTGGCTGACAAGGGAAGTCGAGGACAATATAAAACTAAAAGAGAAGACGTATAACGTAGCAAAAATGAGCAGGAAGCTAAGGGATTGGGAAACTTTTAAAGAACAACAGAAGATAACTAAATAGGCAATATGGGGAGAAAAGATGAAGTAGGAAGTTAAGCTAGCCAAGAATATAAAGGAGGATAGTAAAAGCTTCTTTAGGTACGTGAAAAAGAAAAGATTAGTTAAGACAAATGTGGGTCCCTTGAAGACAGAAACAGGTGAATTTATCATGAGGAACAAGGAAATGGCAGACAGGTTGAACAGGGTACTTTGGTTCTGACTCCACTAAGGAGGACACAAACAATCTTCCAGATGTACTAAGGGACAGAGGATCTAGGGTGACGGAGGAACTGAAGGAAATTCACATTAGTCAAGAAATGGTGTTGGGTAGACTGATGGGACTGAAGGCTGATAAATCCCCAAGTCCTGATGGTCTGCATCCCAGGGTATGTAAGGAAGTGGCTCTAGAAATTGTGGACGCATTGTGATCATTTTCCAATGTTCTATAGATTCTGGATCTGTTCCTATGGATTGGAGGATAGCTAATGTTATTCCACTTTTTAAGACAGGCGGAAGAGCGAAAACAGGGAATTATAGACCAGTTAGCGGTGGGGAAGTGGCTGGAGTCAATTATAAACTATGTAATAGCGGCGTATTTGGATAGCAGTAACAGGATTGGTCCAAGTCAACATGGATTTACGAAGGGGAAATCGTGCTCGACTAATCTTCTGGAATTTTTTGAGGATGTAACAAGTAAAATGGAAAAGGGAGACCCAGTGGATGTAGTGTATCTGGACTTTCAGGTCCCACACAAGAAATAAGGTCCCACACAGGAGATTAGTGGGAAAAATTAGAGCACATAGTATTGGGGGTAGGGTACTGACATGGATAGAACATTGGTTGGCAGACAGGAAACAAAGAGTAGGAATTAACGGGTCCCTTTCAGAATGGCAGGCAGTGACTAGTGGGGTACCGCAAGGCTCGGTGCTGGGACTGCAGCTATTTACAATATATATCAATGATTTAGATGAAGGAATTAAAAGTAACATTAGCAAATTTGCAGATGACACAAAGCTGGGTGGCAGTGTGAACTGTGAGGAGGGTGCTAGGAGGATGCAGGGTGACTTGGACAGGTTGGGTGAGTGTGCGGATGCATGGCAGATGCAGTATAATGTGGATAAATGTGAGGTTATTTACTTTAGTGGCAAGAACAAGAAGGCAGATTATTATCTGAATGGTGTCAGATTAGGAAAAGGGAAAGTGGTGATGGGCCGAATGGCCTACTCCTGCACCTATTTTCTATGTATCTATTTGTTAAAGATAGTGGTTCTCCAACTTCACAGTGAATAGATTTGACAGTCATACTCAACTATGTAAAGCTGAAGAACAATGTGATTATAAGCAGCATGTGTTATCAATATTCCTTTAACCGCTGCTCTCACAGATCTAGCAAGATGTGTCAATTGGTGGCAACGCACGGCGACAATGTTGTAACGGAGATAACTCAACATCGTTAATTCTGTCCATTTGCAAGGAGTTCAGTGTTACAACTGGTTAAACCCCAGACTATTTTTAGACTGGTTTGGGCTGGACAGTAATTGAAAATGTACACAATCAGAATTGAAACAACATAATTACTTGCACAGCAGAGCTCCACGTTCCAAGTGTGTGCATGTGACACCCCACATGGCAAATCCATGATCTCATTCTCTGCCCCCCACAAGTCCCTTTACGGTTTTAACAGGATAAAGGGCCTGTCCCACTTATACGACTTTTCCGGCGACTGCCGGCACCCGTCATATGTCGTTGCAGGTCGGCGTAAATTTTCAACATGTGGAAAATTCAGCGGCAACCAGAAGTCACCCAAGGCTACGACTCTTTGGGTGACTGAGGAGTGCTCACGACCATACTAGTGAGATCCTGGCAACATGTCGCGGGGTGAAGCCTGTACGGTCGTGAGTAGTCGCCCAAAGAGTCGTACCTTGTTCTGGTCGCCGCTGGATTTTCAACACGTTGACATTTTTCAGCAACCTGCAATGACCTATGACGGGTGCCGGCAGTCGCCGAAAAAGTTGCGTAAGTGGGACAGGCCCTTAACTCCACATTCAAATAATTCCACATTCAACTAATTCCGTTGCAAAAGTGGTTCTGCAGCACAGGACGTTGTGAACAACATTAAAATTCATGCCATTGCCATTTACTAATCTCACCCCCTAATCTGACCACCACCATTGAAAATCATAACTCATTTGCCAAACAAAGTTACTGGAATATTTGTGCAAAAAAAAGACACTCAAGGTTTAATTTCCTACACTGTCAGAAATCAATGTCTGCAGTTTGGAAGCTGCTGCCGTTAGCCACAACCATGATATGATGCCGAACGGCAACTTGGTAATGAGAGCTGGAATGAAATGTCAGCAAATGCTGATGATTGTCAATGGTGGTGGTCAGAATAAATTTGTCACTTTGAACTGAAATAACATCTTGCAGGCAGGTTGATGAACAATATACAAGCTCGGAATACTCCAACTACGTTAATTATCATTTATTTAAATTCAACGCAAACCTCATCATTAATTTTAGAAACAGAGGCAATTTTTTAGTTTCATTTGTCATTAGGAGCATCTATTCAAGTATCATCAGTTTGTAAATTTTTTTTTCAAACATTGACATTCATCACAGATGAATAGATAGTTAATGTTTATTTGCATAAATCTATTCTTGGACCAGTTTTGTCATTACTCACTTTACTTTATTTAAGTTGTTACAACTGTTTTGGAATAAGTTGTCCCATCAGAAATGCTACTTGTTACAGATATTATATGAGGTACAGGCCTTTTCATTTATGTGTTGTTGGGTTGAGAACGTTACTCTGATGGCTTCAGCTCTAATTTTCCATGCTGGCCACCCCAGGGAACAACGGTTCACTACATTTGGACTGCACTGGGTTGGGGCAGGCAGCTTGTTCCCTGGACATTAATGAACCAGACAAGCATGAGGGCATAGATAGCAAAGACATTCAGAACATTTTCCCAGGATGGAAATATCAAAGGCTAGAGGGCATAGCTTTAAGGTAAGAGGGGCAAAGTTTAAAGGAGATGTTTGGCGTAAGTGTTTTACACGTGTCTGAAATGCGCTTCCGGGGGTGGTAGTGGAGGCATATATGATAGTGGTGTAGAAGGGACTTTTGGATAGGTACATGGATGTGCAGGGAATGGATTATGTGCAGACGGATAAGTGTTGGTCTTGGCATCATGCTTGGTGTAGACATTGTGGGCCAAGGGGTCTGTTCCTGTGCTATATGTTCTATGTTTTCATATGAATATAATAGTTTTCACCACTATTGTCACCATTACTGATCCAATTATCATTCATCTTTTTACTCTAGAGTTCTTAAATGAATTTAGTCTCTCTCATGTCCACGATGATCATCGCGATACCACTGCACCCGTTTCTCCATGAAAGATCATATGTCCCTACAGTAACTGATTCAAAGCAACTACTGGCTGTCAGCTACCAACAACACAAAGATTCTGCATATAATCAGTGTTTAGCTTTGAAAATATTGATATATGTAGGTCAGAATTAAAATTGTGAACAGCACCAGTAGTTGAAATTCCAGTGCTCTTTGATATTCCAAGTTGGCATTCCCCAGACAAGTCTAAGCTGGTTAGTTATTCTGAAACTAACCCCTGGTTCTGGACTCCACCAACATCAGGAACATTTTTCCTGCATCTAGCCTGTCCAATCCCTGAAGAAATGTATATGTTTCCATAAGATCCCTTCTCACCCTACTAAATTCCAATGAACCCAGTCGATCCATTCTTTCGTCATACGATAATGAGATAACCATATAACAATTACAGCACGGAAACAGGCCATCTCGGCCCTACAAGAATGTGCCGAACAATTATTTTCCCCTAGTCCCATCTACCTGCACTCAGACCATAACCCTCATAAGATGAATGAGATGATGATTACCTGTAGTAGTTAGAGGAAACTCAAAATAAAGATTTGTGGACAGGTTTATCTTCATGAGAAATAAAGTCATCTGCTAATTGTCGAGGATATGTGTCAGGTGAGAAACAGAAAATAGGTGCAGGAGTAGGCCTTTTTGCCCTTCGAGCCAGCACCGCCATTCAATATGATTATGGCGGATCATCCAAAATCAGTACCCCGTTCCTGCTTTCTCCCCATATCCCTTGATTCCATTAGCCCTAAGAGCTATATCTAACTAATATCTATCAACAAATTTGCTAGTTATTTGGCAGTTTTTGCAATTCTTTGAATGCCACCATCATTGACCGAAACTTCCATTGAAAATGGGGAGGCTAGGGTAGATAGACTTCTTCACCCCAGCACCTTGCTTGAATGCAATTAAACTGGTTAACCCCACCCCAAAAGATGAGGAACAAGTTTTTTAGCAGGATGTAACAAAATGCATCCCCCCCCAGAGTTCAGAACAAAAAAAATCAATCCATTTATTGATAACAATGACAATAATTAGAAGTACTTTGTCATTTGCTTAACATGAATTTACATATTCAATACACAGTACTGGAAGCATATAGAGCTTAGTAACATGGTGATAAGACAACACCATTACCTCAATGTCAGCAAAACAAAGGAGCTAGTCATCCACCTGAGGAAGCAGGTTAGTTCCAAGGTGGAATTATCATAACAATCTGTCCTATTTCTGCTTTGGCCAAGACAGCACATCAATGCCTGTACTTCATCAATAGACCAAGGAAATTCAGCATGTTTCCCATATCATTTATCAATCACTACAATGCAAGATACATGACAGTGCCTGCATGTGCAAAAAAGATGACAAATAACGCACCAGTGTACAAATCATCATAGATTTGTTTGGCACAGGCTGCTCAGTCCAAGACAGCAGGAAATGACACAGTTGTGGACACAGTTTAGTCCATCACGCGTAACAGCAATTCACTCCTCCCCCCCCCCCAATCGCACACTTCACACTGTTTCAAAAAAGGAACCAACATAATCATGGACTCCTGCACCCCAGCCATTTCCTCTTCCGTCAGGCAGAAGATACAAAAGCTTGAAAGCTCGCACCACCAGATTCAAGAGCAGTTTCCTCCTGTTATTAGGCAGCTGAATGGACCTCTCATAATCTATAGATTTCCCAACCTACCACGTTTGTAACACTTGCACTTTTTTTAATCATCTGCACTTTCTATAGCTGTAACAATTTTCTTTCTCTTGGAACTACCTGTTATATTTGTGTAAAGTTCGATTGTACTCATAGACTCATGCAGCATGGAAACATGCCCTTCGGCTCAACATGCCCCCATCTACATTAGTCCCACTTGCACGCATTTGGCTCATATCCCTCTACATCTTCTTGTTCTTGATTCCTCGATTCTGGGTAAAAGACTATGCATCTATTCCCCTCATGATCTGGTAAAACCTCTACAAGACCACCCCTTATCCTCCTGCGCGCCAAGGAATAAAGTCCTAGCCTGATCAACCTCTCTTCATAGTGCAGGCCCTCAAGTCCTGGCAACATCCTTGTAAACCTACTCTGTACTCAGTACTCTTTCCAGCTTAACAACATCTTTCCTATAGCAGGGTGGCCAAAATTGAACACAATATTCCAAATGTGGCCTCACCTATGTCTTGCACAACTGTTACATAACTCTACCTCGACTCAATAGTATGATTGGACTGGATAGCACACATAACAAAGCTGTATCTCGAAAAATGTGTAATAAACCAATACCAAGAAAAAGTAGCCCCAGTACACTAACAACTTATAGTCATGATATTAATTGCAATTTTCTGCATAAATTAGTTTCAGGAGAAAGTTGAAAGCCCATCATACTAACATCTGACCAACAGTCATAGTCCTTCCAACAGCAACCTTTAGCTACTCCATGTTTAGGAAACACATGGAAATGTCATGTATGTTCCCAACATACTTCCATTGATAATTACCACAGAATATATGTTGACAACAAACATCTGATTGATATTCTCGACCAGCATTAGTAATAAAACAAAAATTCTTAACATGTCAGGCAGCATTTGTTCAGAATAAGATTTAATATGACATAACATTTAATCAATCTGAATTGTTAATTCTGTTTCTCTCTACATCGATGCCATCTGACCTGGAGTCTATGTCATGCATTTGTGATGTCAAATGAGTGAAAGCAATTTTCTTGTGAAATTGTTAATGCATTTAACGCTATCCTGAGACACTGTGGGACAACCAGATGGCTGGAAAAGTTTTTAACTGTCATGAGGTTACAATTTTCATGAAATCCCAGTGTCTTTAAATACTGCTGGAGTTCAGTCCCTTCTAAATATACCCAAAGGCTCCAGGGCTGTCTCACCTGCTTCCTATTGTGGCCCCGCACAATACTCCAACACTGAAGTGGGTATTGCAGTAGTTATATGGCTTTACTGCTCTTCGCATTCCACGTCAAGTCCTCATTGTAATTCCTTGCTCCATATTCTTCATACAAGTTCTGCTCTCTACAGATAATTGCCAAAATCTTCCGCCTTCCCCTGGTTCTCCAACACAATTGGTGGCGCCAGGTCTTGACTTTGTGTTATCTAATGCTAGCTTTCAAATCTAACAATTCTGATTCTGCTCTAAAGAACTTTCCGTTTACTTCCAACTGAGCCGTTGTGACATTCATTCAGGTTCTCGTGTCTCGGAATTGATCAGATCTACTGTAATGTCAGAAAGTTTCCAGACTACTCCGCTCCTCCTTTTATCTAATTGTCTCCAGTCATCTCCACCTAAACAAGGCCCAAGTGCTCTCACACAGCACCTTGAAGATGATCACATTGAATGGCGGTGCTGACTCGAAGGGCCAAATAGCATCCTCCTGCACCTATTGTCTATATATCTATGCACCCAGACTCAGTACCCCCCTTATCTTCCTTACACGTGCCTTCAAAACTCTACACAGCATTGATATTGCACATGGGTCTGTATTAACTGTTGTACAATAGTTATAAGATAAACAAAATATGGCACTGACAAATAGCAAGAAAAGAAAGTTCGAGAACGAGGAAATTAGTAAAGTTTCATGTGCCGTCACAGGAGGTGAACCCTAAAGACATGAGAGACTAGATAGGCTTTTTAATACAACACAAACACATAACAAATAATGTTTAAAGACAGACACGAGGATAGAAAGGTGATATTGACTAAGTGTACACAACATAGAAAAAACAAAATAAAGTTAAAAGAATGGAAGACAACTGCAGCGATAGTAGATTCTTCTTTCAGACTTTGCCAGTAAGCATCATTATGGTTCAAGATGTCCCTTAATGTCCCAGAATCATTATCCTGCCTGACCAACAACCACAGGAGAATAAAAACAGGTATAATAGAACTGGAGATCACTTTCTACTACAGGCACAGGAGAAGGCGCATTATTTGTGAGAAGTTACATCATACAGCCTTTAGTAGTCAAAAATGCATTGAGATTTAAATGGATTTTAATATGTTACGATCAGTGCATTGATGTCTTGTTGGTTATATCTTTTTGTACACTTGCATTAGTTTGATAAACAGGACACCAATCACTTGCTCTAGGTACGGGCAAGTCAACATGACATTACACCGCCAAATATTCAAAGATCAGTGTTTATTAGCAAGATGCCACTTCAGAAAAATGTCAGAAAATACTATATGTAGTCATACATTACAGAGTGTAACAGTTATTTGAAATACAGATTAGACTTCACATGCAATACTTCTGCAAACAGAGCAAATTACAGAAATAAAAGCTGAAGAAAGCAGATTCAGGTAAAAGGTATTTTAAAGCATTAAGCATTTTTATACAAGAGATTTAATTTCATTACAAAAAAGCAGTAAGATGAATGTATTGGAATGCAGTTGAATCCTGATAAAGACATGGACCAATTCAGTGATACTGGCACATATCTGTAGACTGTATTTAGATCAGAAATTCCATGGACAGAGTAAATTGGGATTCAAAGTGGAAATGCCTTTATTTGGACTCAACTGTACAGGATTAAAATGTCAATGGAGCTGATGTGAAACAAAGAAAGTCACATGGTTTTGTTTGGTTAGATACAGAAAGGTTAGACATGAATAAAAAAAGATTAAAATGATTCCAACCTTATTTTCAGCAGAGATGTGATCATTATTCAGAAATTCAGAATAGAAGGGTTCAGAATATTGTGTACATTAGTGAGCAGTAGAAGTGTATTTCCATTGATAAAACAGATCTTTAATAAGAATTAAACCAAATTACAATTCAGAATTCAATATAAGATTGTCTCAGGATTGTATTATGATAGTCTCCCGATATTACTTTGATATTAACATGCATAAAACCTTTGCTACTATAGTGATACAGCATGGAAATAGGCCCTTCAGCCAACCAAATCCACGCTGACCAACGATCACCCTGTACTCTAGTTCCATCCTACACACTAGGAACAATTTACAGAAGCCAATTAACCAACAAATCTGTACGTCTTTGGATTGTAGGAGTTAACAAGAGTGCCCAGAGAAAACCCACACGATCACGGGGAGAATGTTCAAACTGCGTACAGACAACACCCATAGTTAGGATCGAACATGAGTCTCTGATGCAGTGAGGCAGCAACTCTACCACTGCACCACTATTGACTTAAATGCCAATGTAAAACATAAGGCTGATAATAGTGCAATCTTGTGATACCTATGGAGAACGTAGTTCAAGATTGCTCAAACATCCTACAAGTAATTGACGTTAATTTCACCAACAATGTGTTCACAATTGCACAAGACAGCCAGAGTAGGCAAAAACTCAGTCGTCGTAAGACATTTCTTAAATGTTTGTGTGAGATTCGAATACCATGTGCTGCAAATCCAAACTATTCATTGCCTGATAAATATGGAGATACCAAAGGAATCCAGCAATGAACTCAAACCAAGACTATAGAAATTATTTCTAATGTCGAAAATTAGACTTTGGTTTTGATCCCCCACACATACGAAACAAAGTTAATTCTGTAGCTACATAGTGACAATCCTTTGCCAATGTCTCACCTATTTTGAGAATATCTTGTACACAAGGTGTCTTTGTTTTTTGTAAATACCTAACTCCCCACTCACTTTTACTCCTGCATGTTGCTTTTTATAAAAAAATATTTTAAAATTCTGTTCATCTGGCATCCATCTGATCTGCTAGAAAAATTATTTTGACTTTCTTTAAATGTAAATGGCCTCTTTAAAGTTTAAAAGCTATTTACATTTAGTCAATGTGAGGTATAACTTTTAACAAAAGGGGCAAACGCAAATAAAAGTCAATTGGTGCTCTTTAAATTCAATCAATCATTTTGGTTTTTAAGCTCGCTTGATCACTAAAGGTCAGACATTATCAAAAAAGCAATAGTGCAATTCATCTTTACGCTAATGTCAATGTGAATTTAATCTAATGTTCACACAGTATGAGTGAGGGGCAGAGTATAACCGTTTCACAATATTTTCATAACAGATGGAAATAAAGATGCTTTTCTAATATAGGGTACTGCATGTGCCTTTTCATTATCCTTACTCAAGTAAAATATTGGACTCTAAACGGTTCCCTTCATTACGGAATGTTTTGATTCTTAAGGCTCATAATTGCTTTACATAATGTCAATAAACATGTTGAATTATTAAAGCCTGCATAAAGCAACACCAGGTCCCTGGTGACAGCTGCCAAGTGTCAAGAGTCTGTTATTGTCATATGTCCCAGATAGAACAATGAAATTGTTGTTATATCATTCTTACAATGGGACCACTGTTATGCTTTAAAAAGCAGCATTTTCACAAAACTACTATGCCTGGATCAAATGGCACAGTGCTTATAAATAATTCACATCTTCCATTTCAAGCTTAAGTGACAAACCCCTCACTTTCTAGCAGATTCACAATTCTCAAGTGTCTGAGGAAGAATAGAAATACAATTATATTCAGATCCAGTTTAAATCGTCACCCATCTCTCTTCCATCTGGAAAATAACAGTCTGAGAAAATAATTTGTTTTTATGCAGCCTCAGCTTGGCAATGATCGACAGCCATTGTTTCCTAATTCAGACCCCTAACCCTCACCTCCATCGAGCGACCACAGCAGTCCTTCCAGGTTTATGCGCACCTCTTCTAACCTTCTACTGCACCCGGTGTTCCTGATGTGGGCTCCTCCACATCAGAGAGATCAAGCAAAGACTTGGCGACCATTTCGCTGAACACTTGCATTCGATATGCCAAGGCCTACTGGATCTCCCGGTTGCTAACCATTTTAACTCCCCTTCCCATACTGATCTTAATATCCTGGGCCTCCTCCATTCCCAGAGTGAAGCCACACATAAACTGGAGGAACAGCACCTCATATTTCTCTTGAGTAGCTTACAACCTGAGAAGTGATTTCTCCAATTCTTCCAATGTAATAAACCCCCCGTTCCCCTCCTACATCTTCTCCTCACCCCCTCTCCTGAGACCTACCTGGAATCACACCGATTTCTCCCCTCCCCCGACATTCCTTCCGCCAGCTTTCCAATTCACAAATTTTCAATCCTTGTGTACCACATGTTTTGTTTTTTTCATCTCTGGCCTTTCTCCACGTACCTGCCCATCAAACCCCCTGCTCGCCTATCCACCTATTACTTGCCACGCTTTGTCCTGCCTTTCCTCTTTGCCAGCTTTCTCCCCCCCCCCACATCCCACAATCATACCGAAGAAAGGTCCCAACCCAAAACGTCACCTATCCATGTTCTCCAGAGATGCTGCCTGACCCGCTGAGTTACTCCAGCACTCTGTGAAACGTCACCTATTCATGTTCTCCAGGGATGCTGCCTGACCCGTTGAGTTACTCCAGCACTCTGTGAAACGTCACTCATCCATGTTCTCCATAGATGCTGCCCTACCCGCTGAGTTATTCCAGCACTCTGTGAAACGTCACCTATCCATGTTCTCCACAGATGCTGTCTGACCCACTGAGTTACTCCAGCACTTTGTCCCTTCGTTTGACACTTTCTATGTAACAAGGTGGTCATTTAGCTGTTTTTTTAAATGTTACTGGAATCAAGAAATCACAATGCATATTTATTTTAATATATATGATATAGGATTTCTTATAGTTCTGTTCAATAAGTTGCAACTATTGTAGCTTGCAAAGCACAATTTTCTTCCGCTGATGTTCGGTCTGTGAATTTGGGCTGTAATTTAATCTAGCCGTTTAAAATATTTTAAAATATATAAATAATTAACAGCAAGTCAATTCAATGATGATATTTTCTGTTTGTGGGATTTCCTCCATCTCATTTTGTCTGCATTTGGAGTGTGTGACAGGATGGTGCCCCACATCTAGGAATTCTTCTATAAACTCCAAAACACCTTTACTCTGAAACAAGCTTAAAGAAAAATGTTCAATTCAATTTCTGACCATATCTGTAAATGGAATTTATCTCACCTTAATCCTAATCAAACCTTTAGATTACTGGAATGATCTTGTCTGATTGTTTAATAAAACAATGTTTCGGATTTGGTAAGATTAATTGGATGCGACCGACAATGTCAGGTAATACTGAGAAATTCACAATGCAGATACTCTTCTGTATCAAGACCAGAACAGTAATTTTAAGAAACAAATAAATATTACTTCAACAAAAATGCAACAAAGTCAACTCCTGATATTCCACCATCTTTGAATTATTCAGTAATTTGAATTATGCAGTATTAATAATAAAATCATATTAGAATTTTGATCTAACAAATATACTTACCAGATAATTTAAGTGCATTGTACTGTCAGAATGCCAATGATTCATAATAACAATGATCATTAAGGAACTGCAGATGCTGTAAAATCGAAGGTAGACATAAATGCTGGAGAAACTCAGTGGGTGAGGCAGCATCTATGGAACGAAGGAAATAGGCAACGTTTCGGGTCTTAAGAAGGGTCTCGACTCGAAACGTCACCCATTCCTTCTCTCCAGAGATGCTGCCTGTCCCGTGGAGTTACTCCAGCTTTTTGTGTCTATCTTCGGTTTTAACCAGCCTCTGCAGTTCCTTCTTACACAGAATTATACAAGCTTTAAACCTGCCAGGTGATACCACTGAGGGCCTGGAAATATGCAAGTCACGTGGAGGCACATCAGTTAAATTTGGTTCAGGGTAAATAATACCACTTTTAATCTGCAGGTCTAAAGAATTCTGTTTCCAATCCATTGTTTTATTTTTAATTTCCTCTGACACCTTATTCTTTATCAACTGATAAAGATTGATTAAAGATTAAAGATTTAGATACCAAGATCAGACACAATACTGACTTCTCCATTAATCATTTTTCAAACAGTAAAAACAAAGTTTGGATTAAAGTTTACACTCTTGTTTCCTCTCTTACCCTCCATCCATTGCACATTAAAACACAGAAAATAATGATATCCTACAACCTGTGGGTTAGCCAGTAAATTGCCTATCACATTTATATCCTCAATGATCCATGTTAAAATCAAAAGCCACTGAAGGCAACCCAGTGAATTCTGTGACATAACAGCAAGACATTACCATAGTCTCTGCTACAACTCTGTACTAGATTGGATTCATAAGTCTGTCTGTTTATCCATAACTAAAACTCTGATCTTGTGCTCTTCCGGTTTGCGTTGTTTTTATATTTGCGCAAAAACGGCAAAACCAATAGCGCCACGTTTTTTCGCCACCTTGCCCGCCATTCTCCTGTGCTGCAAGTGCAACACGTTTTGTTCCGATCGGTGGTACAAAAGATAATAAGATTTAAAAATCGTAAAAACCGCACATGCGCAGATTGGTCTCCGCTCCTGTCACTCAACGGGTGCGACGCCCCTTCCTGTACTGTGACTGGGGATCAGTGGCATCACAATGGGAACCCATCAGCCGCGTCAGCTGGGGGGAAGGGGAGGGGGAAGGAGAGTGGGGGGAGGTGGGAAGGGGGGAAGGAAGAGGGGGGGAGGTGGGAGCAGGGGAAGGGCAAGGGGGGAGAGAGGGCATACTGGATACGCAATTATCTCTCTGTCTCCCCTTTTACTTTTCCCCCACCCCATGCCCGTTCACCTATATTCCATCCTCTGGTTTCACAGTTCACAAATCTTCTCTACTTGTTTCCACATCTCACACATTTTGTCTTTTCATCTCTGGCCTTTGTCGAATTATCTCCCATTAAACTCCTCCCCCACACACCTGTATCCACCTATCCCTTGCCAAGCTTAGTCTCATCCCCAAATCTCTTCCCGCTTTCTCCCCCACGACTAGTTAGTCTGAAGAAACATCACCTCCCATGTCCTCCAGAGGTGTTGCTTGATCAACTGAGATCCTCCAGCACGTCCCTTTTTGTAAACCATTATCTGCAGTTCCTTGTGCCTCCACTGCATCACCTGTTTGCATATTTGTGACATTAGATTGTAGATTAGCTGTATTTCATCTGCCACTTTTTTTGCCCCATTCTCCCAACCTGTTCAAGTCCACCTGCAGTCCCTGCATTTTCTACACTGCCTGCCCCTCAACCTATCTTCATATCATCTGCAAATTTGGCCACAAAGCCTTCAATTCACTCATTCAAATCATTAATTTACAATGTGAAGAGTAGCGGCCCCAGCACCGGCCTCTGCAGAACACCACTAGTCACTGGTAGCCAACCTTTATTCCCACTCTTTGCCTTCTGCATTGCAGCCAACCTTCTATCCATGCTAGCATCTTCCCTCTGATACCATCTTCTTTAGCAGACTGACATGCGGCACCTTATCAAAGGCCTTCTGAAAATCTGCTTTCACCTATCCTGCTATTTACTTCATCTCAGAATTCCAACAGATTCGTCAGGCAAGATCTCCCCTTTACAAAACCATTTTGACTTTGGCCTATTTCATCATGTGCTCGGAAACCTCATTCTTTGTAATAGACTCTTAAAATTTTACCAATCACTGAAGTCAGGCTAACCGGCTAACCTACAGACTAATCTATAGTTTCCCTGCTTCTGCTTCGCTCCCGTCTTCAACAGAGGAGTAGCATTTACAATTTTCCAATCCTTTGGAACTACTCCTGACTCTACTGATTCTTGAAAGACTCTAGTGATTCAACGTGTTTTTGATGCACAGGGTAGCAATCTAGATCCAAATGTTCAAACATTAACAAACTAGGAAAACAAAGGAGGTTAAATAACAGCCTTTTAATACAAAATGGTTTTAAGTGAAATGAACTGTGTAACAATACTTTAGTTCAGTATCTCAATACTTTGCTGAAATGGATACCTCACATTTGGCACTTCTGTATACTGAGATACCTATTAAGAATTTAATGGCACAATTGGACAATAGGTTTGCCTTTGCCTATTCTTCACATCTTCCATAAAGAACTCCTTTACTGCAATAGTCACACTATCACCTCCTATCAATCTGACCAAGAGCAACATTTTATTCTTTAATACCCAAACCCCTTCCAGTTTTCATCATAATTTTCCATTCTGCCATTTATGTATATGATCTGCCTGCTTAACCCATTTCTAATCAGTCTCGAGAGGCTGTGATGGGCCATCATCCTAAACCACATTGATGTGAAACTAATTTCCCTTCAAATATCCTGAGATTCTGCTTCTTAGTCCTAGAAATTTCAGTGAAAGTAAACAACTCTCAGCATCTGACCTCTCAATCACTCTCAGAATCGTATATTCTCAAGAGATCACCTGTCATGTTTTTTTTAAACCCTGTAGGAATCGGGCAACTTACTCAACCTTTGCTCTTTGGACACCTTGGTAACAACTTTCATTAGCAATCGTTCACATCAAGTCCACTCCTACCACATCTTCCCCTGATTCTACCAATTACACAAGCATCAATATTTCTCAAATACTAAAGAATATTCTATATATAAATCATGCTGCCAATCAAATTGTACAAAATCACTCAAATAGCAGGATAGATAAAATGAGCAGCTGTAAATGGCTACAATTAAGCTACAAATCTGCATTTTTTAAATGTGGAAGGAAACCAGAAATCTAAAAGGTAACCCATGCGATGAGAGAGAGCGGGCAAACTCCACACAACCAACATCAGAGGTCATGATTGAACTGTGAGTCAGCAGGATCATACCGTCAGTCAGTGTGTCACCTTAGATGGATTAATGGGAATGTGGGGAGAATAAAGGGGGAATAGCATAGGATTAGTGTAAATGGTTCTTGATGTTTGGTAGGGTCTCAACGGACATGGGGCTTATGTCCATGCTGCATCACGAAGAATTGATGACACGGAATACTGAAGCAAAAACAAATTCTGGCAACAAAATGTCATCCATATCAATGATTTAGATGAGAATATACACGGCAAGATTAACAAGTTTGTAGATGACACAAAAGTAGATGGCATTGCACAGTGAAGATGGTTGTCAAAAATTGCAGCAGGATCTTTCTTGATCGATTGAGCAGATGTGCTGAGGATGGTTGATGGAATTTAACAGAAATGTGAGGTTGCATTTTAGGAGTACTAACATGGGTAGAATCTACACAACGAATGGTAGGGCTCTTGGGAGTGTTTCAGAGTCAAAAAGACTTAATCAGTCAGAACATTGAGTGTAGACGTTGGGATGTCGCATTGCAGTTGTATAAGATATTAGTGAGTCTTCATTTAGATTATTGTGTTCAGTGTTAGACACCACGTTAAAGGTAAGATGTTGTCAAGCTGGAATGGGCGCAGAGATAGAGAGAGAGAGAGGTTGAGCAGGCTTGGACTCTATTCCTTGGAGCGCCGGAGGATGAAGGATCTTACAGAGGTGCACAAAATCATGAGAGGAATAGATTGGGTAGATGCACAGAGTCTATTGCCCAGAGTAGGGGAATTGAGAAGCAGAGGACATAGGTTTAAGGTGTGGGGAAATAGATTTAATAGGAACCTGAGGAGTAACTTTTTCATGCAAAGGGTGGTGAGTATATGGAACGTGCTGCTGGAGGAGGTAGTTAAGGCAGGTACTATCGCAACATTTAAGAAACAGTTAGACAGGAACATGGATAGGGCAGGTTTAGAGGGATATGGACCAAGCGCAGGCAGGTGGGACTAGTGTAGATGGGAGATGTTGGCCAGTGTGGGCAAGTTTGACCGAAGGTAGACACAAAATGCTGGAGTAACTCAGCGGGTCAGACAGCATCTCTTGAGAGAACGAATGGGTGACGTTTCTGGCCGAGACCCTTCCTCAGACTGATGTCAGGGGAGTGGGCGGTGCAGATAGATCAGCCATGATTAAATGGTGGAGTAGACTTGATGGGCCTAATGGTCTAATTCCACTCCTATTCCTTAGGATCGTATGAATAGGCCACGTTTCGGGTCAAGCATTTTGAGTCTATCTTTTGGTAGATATTGGTCAGGTGGTAATTGCAAGTGAACCTTTCAGACTGGGGAAAAAAAACTAAAATTTGAATGTGCAGGTGATCTCCAGTTACAAACGACCAATTTATGGATGCCCTTACATATGATCCTGCCTTCTCCCCATAACCTTGGACACCTGTACTAATCAAGAAACCATCCATCTCCGCCTTAAAAATATCTATTGACGGCCTCCACAGCCTTCGGAGGCAAAGAATTCCACAGATTCACCACCCTCTGACTAAATACATTTCTCCTCATCTCCTTCCTAAAATAACGTCTTTTAATTCATTTTCTTCAGAGATGCTGTCTGATCTGCTGTTACTCCAGTTTTTAATGTCTATCTTCGGTTTAAACCAGCATCTGCAGTTCCTTCCTACACTATATTTCTAGCATTTGTAAAGCAAGGAAATGCACGAGCTGGATTTTTAAAAATGAACAAGGAAGATCCTTATGATCAAACCTGATCTTCAACATACAAATCAGCACATTTGTTTCAAGTGGCCAAGTGCACATGGAGCTATTAATAAGCACAGAGAATAACCCTGAGAAAAGCATTGCCAATGCATTACATTCAACAAAAGGCCAGGAATTTAAACTGTACTATATAAAATATTGACATTATTCCATTGTGTTCAAAATACTGTGTGAAACTGAGCTATTTTTAATTCTCTCATCAGAATTGCAATTTTCAAATGCTATTTGATTAACTTTCATAACAAATGCATTCCATTTCATATTTTTAAGTTGTTTTAAGAATTTGTTAAAAAGTTGTACTCATTGAGAATTACTGAGAGCATCCAGTTTAAAATTACTCCAGAATTACTGAGAGCATCCAGTTTAAAATTACTCCAGCCTATCTTGGCTCTAAATATCTTTGGTCATCACAATGAACTTCTGATTTAATCTTCTGATGAACAAATTATCTGAGAGTTAATGATTCATATGATAAAATCAAATATTGTGTTAGGATAAAATAAAAACCACTCCATGCAACAAACACTTATATGGATTAATTAAATAAAAAAAATTATGAACATTAACAAAATAGAGTTTAGAACAAAAATAATAAGCATTACGAAGCTGCCACAACTGATTTAACGTGATGGTTATACACTCCACCTCTGCCGACAACACAGATAAGCCATCATACCGAGGCACTTGAATCCAAACGTCCAGGGTATCATGGTTCCGTTCATCTTAATCTTCTGGATGAGCCTACAATGAGGTACTTTATCAAATGCATTACTAAATTTCATGTAGACGACATCCACTGCCGTACTCTAAGCAATCACCTTTGTTACCTCCTCAAAAACTCAATCATTCAAAATACATGACCTGCCCATTATCAAAAACCCCATCGCTCATAATACCCTCGGTTTATAAAGCCGTGCCTACTGCCCATAATCATCCCATTGTCTTCCAAATACAAGTAAATCCTATTCCGAAGAATCTTCTCTAATAGTTTCCCAACCAACGACGTGAGGCTCACCGGCCGAGATATTCCTGGATTATCTTGACTTCTTTTCTTAAACAACGGAACAACTTTGGCTACTCTGCAGTTCTCTGAGACCATGCCTGTGTGGATAGTGTAAGGGTGTTGTATGGATACAGTGGAAAATAGACAATATTTAATTTTTTGTTCATCACGAGAAAATGAAGAACAAATATTTGGACTACGAATGAGAAACATGCCATGTTCTGTTTTTAAAATTACTTGTCTTTTGGACATCAATTAAATTAGTCGGTTGAGCCGGAAACCCTCTCCAAATCAACAATTACTACTTTCTATTTATTTTGAGGATTCATTTTTGTTCAGAGGATTATTTATATGTTACTGATGCTTTCATCCCCTTTGCCTGACTATTGGTTGAAGAAACAGTAGATGATTATTTTAACACTGGTCTATACTTAAGTGTGGTCAACTCAGGGTATGCCCATACATTTACATCTTACATAAAGTCGAACATGCTATACCCAAGTCAGATTTTAAAAACTAGCTTCAAATGTCTTTGCATAAATAAAAGCATTGCTTATCTTCGATAATGGTGCCTTTTCACAATTATTAAAGCAATCATTTGTAACCTTGTAAGAAAATTTCAGTTAAAACTAGGCACCATGTTAAGGCACCGTGTTCTTTTTGTACAAACAATTGCTATTTAATATGGTGCTGAAAATGAAATGGAAACATAAAATTGTAATGGCAGTTTAAAAGGTTGAAGAATAACTGAGTAACAATTGCCATCCAACTTGAATAGTTGCCGCTCTTTCTGTGATTAGAATGGATGACCTGAAAATATAGGCGTGAGCAACGTTTGTGCCACCTACTGATAGAATACTGTTACACTCCAGATGGAAAAGATAATCCAATAATGATATTGGCACAATACATTGATGGCAATAGAGTAAAAATAGGTACATCAAAACAGTTACATGGTGATATTTCTAAATCAAGGGCTTGGGCTGGAATTTTCCACTATAGTTAACAGTGGGACAGAAGAATCCCCACCACTGATGATCATACAGAATGGACAGCTACGCATGTACAAGGTCATCTACTGGTGCGGTATTATAGAAAGGGAACTGTAGTAGTAATTGATTTGGATGTATTTACCAGATCAATCTAACCATTTCCTCACCTGTAACCGGAGGTGGCTGACCAATGACAGGTGGTAAATCCAGCGAGCTGTCTGACAATACATGCTTCAAATCACCACCAACCTCAGCTGACTTCATGTCAAACTGAGCAGATAAGGCATCTTCTGAGTCCTCTTTACCAATACTGCTCCCACCAATAGAAGGAAGGTCCAAAGATTTCACAGAAGCAGAGTCCTCTTTTGCTTGCTTAAAAGCAGAAAGTTTATCCATGAAAACCTTATCGGAGGTGCCAAATGCAAGGGGCAACTTGGTAATTGGAAAGTCATCATCATTCTTCCCTTGTGAAAGAGAGGTACTGTCTTTTTGCTCCTCAAAGCCCATCACAGACCCTTCCTCAGGTAATTGTTTAAAGACATCATATTTGTCTACAGTTGAGGCTGGAGGCTGCTCTGCTATGCCAAGTGAGGCATCAAAAGATGTTGTGAAGCCATCATTCTTCTCCTGCCTGAAAATATCGTACTTATCCTTTGATTTCTGTTCGTAGGATCCAGTAGTGCCAAAAGCAATAAAATCTGCAAATTCATCCTGATCCCATTCCCCACCTGCAGTAGTACTGGATGCAATGCCAAAAAGACTGAAGTCCCCAAAGTCATCAATTCCGCCAACAGTCCTGCTACCAGATGAGGAAATAGTACCGGATGAATGTGATGATGGTAATGATGGTGCGACACACACAGATGATGTAATGGATGAGGTCACAGAAACTGATGGAAATGATACAGATTTGTTCTCTCCAGATGAACTGACAGAGTTAAAAAGGTCCGTGAGACTGAAAGTGTCTTTAGGTTGTGTTACAGGTGGTGGTTGTGGAAGAAAGGGCACGGAAGGAAAGGCCGTTGTGAATGTCTTTGCTTGCTCTGAAGAATCTACTGGTGAAATGCTGTCTGCTGTTTTGAAGTCAGTGAATCCGTCATCATTTCCTGGTGACTTGAATTCTGCAAAGCCCTCCCCTGTAAACATAAAACTTTTCAGTGACAAAATACTGGCAGTGAAGAATGTAATTCTAAGTTTCACTTTTCACAGCAAACAAGCACAAGCTATTCCAAGTTAACTAAGATCAAAGCACCAACCCATACCAAGCATGCAGTGCCAAGTAAAATCCTACATAGAACATACCACCATTTAATTTCTCATTGTAGGGAAGAGGGATGATCACCGAACCAAATTTAAATACCCAAATGACCCAAATTAGGGCCATTTTGTAAATCTGGAAAAAAGAAAGTCAGAGTTTTAACCCAGCTACGATGGGCTAGATTCTGGATATTTCCCATGGTACAAATGGCATTTAGCTACATTCTCTTCAGGCCATGCACAAAAGAAGGCACACTGGTTGTTTGGCAAAAGTTGGTCTTTTCAAGAAAAAGACTATTTTTTTAATTTGTTTATAGTTTTCATTTTATTACCTGGAAATGTTACAAGGATTGTTTCACCATGCTTATGAAGGAAATTAAAACATTCTTAACAAATCCACACAACTGTATTTCAGAATAATTAACTTTTTAGGTCCATTCAAATGAATTTCGCTTTTTCTCCCGTTTTTCTCAACATGGCAACAATAATGTGACTTAGAACGGAGATGAGGAAAAACCTTTTCAACCAGAGAGTTGCGAATCTGTGGAATTCTTTGCCTCAGAAGGCAGTGGAGGCCGATTCTCTGGATGCTTTCAAGAGAGTTAGATAAACCTCTTAAATATAGTGGAGTCAAGGGATTCTGCACTGACACATCTGGAGCGCCCTGGCTCATATGTGAGGATGTTATTTGTAGATTTTAGTTCTGCATTTAATACCATCATCCCCAGCAGAATGGTGGACAAACTGTCTGATCTGGGTGTTAATGCAAACACATGCAGATGGATTAAGGACTTCTTAACAGACCGCCCACAGACTGTCAGGATGGGGTCCAATTACTCCCCAGTCCTGACGCTCAGCACAGGAGCGTCACAAGGTTAAGGTTGTGTGCTGAGTCCCATCTTGTATACAATATACACTTATGACTGTAAACCAACACACAGTACAAACAGGATCATCAAGTTTGCGGACGACACAACTGTGGTGGGACTGATAAACAACAACGACAAGTCTGCCTACAGAGATGAAGTCCAAAAACTGACTGTCTGGTGTACCAAAAACAACCTGGTACTCAACCCATGAAAGACAAAAGAACTGGTCGTTGACTTCAGGAGGAAGAGGAGAGAGGAACCTGCTCCTTTATACATCAAAGGAGACATGGTGGAGAGAGTCACTGGCTTTAAGTTCCTGGGAATAAACATCTCCCAGGACCTCAAATGGCAAATGAACACCATCACTCTTGTGAAGAAGTCACAGCAGCGGCTGTATTTCCTGAGGTCTCTGCGGAGAGCAAACGTCTCACAGCCGCTGCTGCTGTCCTTCTACCGATACGCCGTGGAAAGTATCCTCTCCTATGGCATCCTGGTGTGGTTTGCCAGCTGCACTGTGGCTGAGAGGAGGGCGCTGCAGAGAGTTATAAAAACTGCACAGAGCATTACAAACACTCAACTGCCCTCCTTGGATGATATATATAGGGCCCGATGCTTGCGCTGGGCCACAAACATCAAGCAGGACACATCCCACCCTGCCAACTACCTTTTCACTCTGCTACCCTCTGGGAGGCGATTCAGTTCTCTGAAGGCTCGCACCAGTAGACTAAAAAATAGTTTCTACCCATGTGCGATAAAATAACTTAATTCCAACAGAGAACACTGGGGAAGCAAAATGTAATTCCAAGAAATGCAACATTCTTTTTAAATTATTTTTAAATACTTATTTATTATTTTTACTAATAAGTGTACATATGTGTCAATGGTTGTCGTGTTTGTATTTTTTAACCGGAGGAGATGTAATGGAATTTCGTTGCACAGTATTGTACAATGACAATAAACGTATTCATTATTCATTCATTCATTCATTCATTCATGCGGGGAGCAGGCAGGAACGTGGTACTGATTGTGGATGATCAACCATGATCCCTTTGAATGGCGGTGCTGGCTTAATGGAGCGAATGGCCTACTCCTGCACCTAATGTCTATTTTATAGACGTTTTCGGTGGTAACATTCCAAAGAGTTTTGCATTAAACAAAATCCATCACTGAATCGTAAAAGGAAGAATGGTCAAGTTGAGAGATTGAGGAAGAGAATTCCAGAGTTTAAGGTTCTGGCAGCCAAAGGCTCCATCATCAATGGTAATTACAATAGAGGAGATGCAAGAAGCAAGAATCAAGTCAATGGATATTTTATAAGCCTGAGATAGATAGATTCTCGATTGGAACGGGTGTCAGGGGTTATGGGGGGGGGGGGGGGGGGGGGGGGGGGGGGGGGGGGGGGGGGGCAGGCGATTGGAGTTCAGAGGGAGAGATAGATCAGTTATGTTTGAATGGCGCAGTAGACTGAATGGTCTAATTCTGCTTCTATCACTTATGAACTTGAGAAGCATTGATGGAAGTTGTAAAAATCAAGAGGTGCAAAGCCATCGTGGGGTTATTACACAAATAAAAGAGCATTTTCAGAGTGAGATGTAGAAGGAGCTGTTAAATGATGCTTTGAAATTACAACTGTGGTGTTGGAAATGGAGTAAAATATGGGTAGAAATTTGGATTACTTTGTTTATGCAGATTAACACTTATGATTGGGTTCAAAAGAGGTCAATGTGAGATGATGATATTTCTTTAAAAGCATTTTATATAGAAGACAACATTAAAAAGTGGAATAAAAATACAACTCTCAGCTTCTGGAGCGCTAGTATGGGTGTTGTGCGCTGAAGGGACTGGTTTCCAGCTAGTATGGACATTGTGGGCCAAATGGATTCGTGGGCTGGCGGCTCTGTCACTCAAGCCTGTTGTGCTGGCAGCCCACTCACGAATCGCAGTTGACTCACGGTTATTCCTTGAAATTCCATTTCAAGCAGGGTGCAAGGGCACCAAATTCAAGCGCAGTTTCATACCATTTCAAGCAGGCTGCAAGGCCACTAAAGACAGCGAGTCGTGGCTCAGTCTCTCCCTCCTCCATCTTGCAGAGACTGAGCCACGCCCACACTTCCGGGTTTTATAGACCCTCCCCCCCTCCCACCAGAAGGGGCATGGCCTTCATGGCGTGATTGACAGGAGAGACAATCTTAACATTTTTTAAACAGGAATAACTTTTATTTTTCATCGGTGGAAAAAATCCACCGCACCTGATGATCGGAGGGGGACTGAGTAAGATGGCCAAAAATCACAGCTTTACGTGGTAGCGTTTTTTCTAAATTCAATATAAAGCACAAACAGGAAGTAGTCAAGATTAGACTTTTAATGATATAGAAGGCAAGGCAGCTCTAATTAGGCAAGGCAGCTCTAATTAGGCAAGGCAGCTCTAATTAGGCAAGGCAGCTCTAATTAGGCAAGGCAGCTCGCTTTAGCACTTTCAAAACCAAAGGCAACTTGCTTTAGCACTTTCAAAACCAAAGGCAAGGCAGCTTGCTTTAGCACTTTCAAAACCAAACGCAACATAGCTTTAGCACTTTCAAACCAAAACACACTTTTGCATTTTCAAACTACATTTTCAAACCACATTAAGGGCAATGACAGGCCAGTAAAACCACTCAGTTCAGTAGACATGTGTTCAGTGTTATTCACAGCTCAAACTGAGAATTGCGACCTCTCGCTCCCCCATCTTGCAGAGAACTGAGGCACCTCCACACTTCTGGGTTTTATAGTCCCTCCGGAAGGGGCGTGGCCTTCAGGAGAGAGAATCTCAACATTTTTTAAACACTAATAACTCTTGTTTTTCATCGATGGGAAAAATCCTCTTGTCCTGCGCAGTGGATGGGGGACTCTGAGTAAGATAGCCAAAAATCACAGCCGTAAGTGGCAGTGTTTTTTCTAAAATCAATATACAGAACAACAGGAAGTGGCAAGATCAGACTTTTAGTAATATAGATTTACGATTTAGATGAAGGAATTAAATGTAACATCTCCAAGTTTGCGGATGACACAAAGCTGGGTGGCAGTGTGAGCTGCAAGGAGGATGCTATGAGGCCGCAGGGTGACTTGGATAGGTTGGGTGAGTGGGCAGATGCATGGCAGATGCAGTATAATGTGGGTAATTGTGAGGTTATCCACTTTGGTGGCAAGAACATGAAGGCAGATTATTATCTGAATGGTCGACAGTTTTCAAAAAGCTGGAGTGATGCCAGGGGTAGGCCATTTAGGACTGAGATGAGGAAAAACATTTTCACACAGAGAGTTGTGAATCTGTGGAATTCTATGCTACGTGAGGCAGTGGAGGCCAAGTCACTGGATGTTTTCAAGAGAGAGTTAGATAAAGCTCTTAGGTCTAACGGAAACAAGAGATTATGGGGAGAATGCAGGAACGGGGCATTGATTTAGGATGATCAGCCATTAGAATAAAATAGAATAGAATGCTTTTTATTGTCATTCATACAGCTTGGTTTGAATGAAATTGCATTTTCTACAGTCTTAACATTACAAAAAACCCAAGACCCACACTTAACACAATTTACACAAACATCCATCAGAGTGAATCTCCCAACACCTCCTCACTGTGATCGAAGGCAAAAGTCTTATCTCTTCCCTTTGTTCTTCTCCGCGGTCCAGCAGTCCAACTGCAACGTCAAGGCGACTGGGGCTCACAATGTTAAAGCCCCCGGCGGGCGATGGTAAGTCCCGCAGACATTAAGTCGCGCGGGGCGATGTTAGGCCCCTCGCCAAGTCATTTAACCTCGCGATTCCGCCGGGTGAAGTTGCCATTGCGGGAGCTCCGAAAAGCGGTCTCCTAACAGGGACCTGCGAGCTCCTGATGTTACCGTCCACGGGGCCTGCAGCAGGAGCTTCCGAACCTCCGATGTCGGGTCGCAGCCGCGCGCCACCACAGCTCCTCACTCTCCGAAGTCAGCCAGCTCCATGATGGCAGGTCTGCAGGCTCCGCGAGTGGAGCCTCCAGGTTGGACCCGGCCGGAGGATGCCGCCGGTTCCACGATGTTAAGCCCAACGACATCGGAGACCCGACAGGGAAAAAGCCGGGTCCCCTGTACATGGAAGAGATTAAACAGTCCCCCCCCCCCCACACATACACAGCTAAAAAAATAATAAGAAACTAGAATCAAAACATACATTTAACGAGTCAAATTTTTTAAATTAAATGACAGATGGACTGCAGTCGAGCCGCTGCCGTTAGATGCCGCCACACCACTTTATCATATTGAATGGCGGTGCTGGCCCAAAGGAATGAATGGCCTACTTCAGTATCGATTAACTCATTTTTTTTTAAATATCACAATTTTGCAATAGTCAAGTTGCAAACATATCAAAACCCAGGTCTATTTCAATTCAGATTAATTAATTGTCCAGCACTTGCTGCCACAAATAAAATGCTTCTCTTCTACCTATTTCAGGTGTTCAGAGGGTAATTGGTTCATGTGATGGTAGAGAATTATTCAGCTCTTCACTTGCATTTTAATTGTTGTCCTGGAATTAAACTCTCCTTAATTCCCAATTGAAAAGGGTAGATAAAGCAACGTATGATCTGGTCTTTGATCGATGTTTTGAAGTCACTCTGAATGAGTTTTTTTGAAGATGTAACCAAAAAGGTTGATGAGGGAAGAGCTGTAGACGTTGTGTACATGGACTTCAGCAAAGCATTCGACAAGGTTCTGCATGGTAGGCTGCCCTGGAAGGTTAGATCACATGGGATCCAATGAGAAATGGCTGAATGGACAGAAAATTGGCTTCATGGAAGGAAGCAGAGGGTGATGGTGGAAGCGTACTTTTCAGTCTGGAGGCCTGTGACTAATGATGTGCCTCAGGGTTTGGTGCTGGGCTTGTTACACACATGACTGTGTGGCTAGGTTCAGCTCCAATACAATAATTAAGTTTGCTGATGACACTGTGGTGGTGGGCCTGATCTCAGACAATGATGAGAAGGCCTTCCGGGAGGAGGTGGCTGATCTAGCACTCTGGTGCCAGGAGAACAGCCTCCTCTTGAACATCAAAAAAACGAAGGAGCTGATCATGGACTTTAGGAGGGCACATCATCCGAGGACGTACACTCCATTGAGTATAAATGGGGATCCTGTGGATAGGGTGAACTGTTTTAAATATCTGGGAGTCCACATCTCTGAGGATATGACATGGTCATCACACACCTCAGCACTGGTGAGTAAGGCAAGGCAGCGCCTTTACCACCTCAGGCAATTGAGAAAATTCAGAGTGTCTCCGAGGATCCTCCAGTGCTTCTACGCAGCGGCGGTGGAAAGCATCTTGTCCGGGAACATTACCATCTGGTTTGGGAATTGCTCTGCCAAGGACAAGAAGGCTCTGCAGAGAGTAGTGCGTTCGGCTGAACGCACTATGGGAACTTCACTCACCCCACTGCAGGAACTATACAACAGGAGGTGCAACTCCAGAGCAAACAAAATCATGAGAGACCTCTTCCACCCCTGCAACGGACTGTTCCAGCCGCTACGGTCAGGCAAACGCCTCCGTTGCCATGCAGTGAGAACGGAGAGGTTGAGAAGGAGTTTCTTCCCAGAGGCAATTCGGACTGTAAACGCCCATCTCACCAGGGACTAACTCTACAGAACGTTTTTTCCTTCTATTATTTATTATGTAAAAGAATATGTGTGTTATGATTGTGTTTATAATTTGTTTGGTTGTTTTGTTGTTTGTCTTTTGCACAAAAGTCCGCGAGCATTGCCACTTTCATTTCACTGCACATCTCGTATGTGTATGTGATAAATAAACTTGACTTGACTTGACTTGTTACTGTTTGTCATCTCCATCAATGATTTAGATTAGAATGTACCTGGTATGATGACACAAAAGTGAGTGATATTGTAAATAGTGAAGATGGCTGTCAAAAATTGCAGCAGGATGTTGATTGGTTGCCAAGGTGAGCTGAGGAATGGTTGATGGAATTTAATACAGAGAAATGGGAAGTCTAATATGGGACCTACACGGTGAATAGAAACATAGAAAGAAGATGCAGCAGTAAACCATTCGGCCCTTCGAGCCAGCACCACCATTCAATATGATCATGGCTGATCATCCAGAATCAGTACCCTGATTCTGCTTTTTCCCCCATATCCCTTGTTAGCCCTAAGAGCTATATCTAACTCTCTCTTGAAAACATCCAGTGAGTAATTCCAGATTCACAACTCTCTGGATGAAAAAGTGATTCCTCAGCTAAGTCCTAAATGGCCTACCCCTTATTCCTAAACTGTGACCCCTGGTTCTGGACTCCCCCATTGGGAACATTTTTTCCTGCATCTAGCCTGTCCAATCCCTTAAGAAATGTATGCGTTTCTATGTGAACCTTCTACATTCCTGTGAATAGAAGCCCAGTCGATCCATTCTTTCATCATATGTCAGTCCTGCCATCCCGGGAATTAACCAGGTGAACCTACGCTGCTATTCCCTCAATAGCAAAATGTTCTTCCTCAAATTAGGAGACCAAAACTGCACACAGTACTCCAGATGCGGTCTCAGCAGGACCCTATACAACTGCAATATGACCTTCGTCTCGCTATGAAGGCCCACATGCCATTTGCTCTCTTCACGGCCTGCTGTACCTGCATGCTTACTTTCAGTGACAGATGTATAAGGACACCCAGGTCTCGTTGCACCTCCCCTTTTCCTAATCTGACACCATTCAGATAATAATCTGCCTTGTTCTAGCCAATAAAGTGGATAACCTCACATTTATCTCTTGTGAAGGACCTTGTCAATCTGACTGACCGATCCTGTTACTGCCTTCCGAATGCGCTGCCATTACATCTTTAACAATCGACTCAAGCATCTTCCCCATCACCCATGTCAGGCTAGCTGGTCTATAATTCCCCGTTTTCTCTCTCCCTCCTATCTTAAAAAGTTAGGTTACATTCAATACCCTCCAGTCCACAGGAACTGATCCACAGTCGATTGAACTTTGGAAAATGATCACGATGCAACCACGATTTCTAGGGCCACCTCCTAGAGTACTCTGGGATGTAGACCATCAGGCCCTAGGGATTTATCTGCCTTCAGTCCCAACAGCTTACCCAACACCATTTCATTTAATGTGAATGCCAACTCACCTGAGGCTTTACTCTCCATGCTCTGACCAAGGTCCCGAAACACACTGTATTTATCGCCAAAATCTAAAAAAAAGTTAAAATATAGTAATTTTCCTTCAGCTAAAGCACAATAGCTCTGCCTTTAAAACTATAAAACCTTCAGTCATGTCTCAATTCTGAGGAAGTGGTGCTAACCCTAAATGCTGACTGCTTGACTGGTTAACTCCAGTATCTGTACTTTTTTATCAATACTTACATCTTAGGTTTCAATTCATATTTCCTGCCAAAATGTTTAATGTCACAATGGTTTTCCTATTATATGTAATTTTCCTGCATAGTCATTTCACAACTGGCTTTCCCTCCTTTTTTATCACCTGCAAATGGGCAACCATTTATCAGATAAATTACTTTTGATAAGGCTGCTAAGGAAGATGACAGCCCATGGTATCAAAGGGCAGATACAAGCACGGATATCAGGTTGGCTGAATGGCAGAAGGCAAAGAGTGGCAATAAACACAGGAGATTAGTGTGCAAATTTAGAGCACATGGTATTGGGGATAGGATATTGACATGAATAAAGCACTGGTTGGCAGACAGGAAGCAAAGAGTAGGAATTAACAGGTCCTTTTCAGAATGGCAGGCAGTGACTAGTGGAGTGCCGCAAGGCTCGGTGCTTGGACCCCAATTGTCTACAATATATAATAACGATTTAGACAAGGGAATTAAATGTAACATCTCGAAGTTTGCGGATGACACAACGCTGGGTGGCAGTGTTAGTTGCGAGGAGCATGCTATGAGGTTGCAGGGCGACTTGGATAGGTTGGGTGAGTGTGAGGTTATCCATTTTGGTGGCAAAAACGGGAAAGCAGACTATTATCTAAATGGTGGCCGATTGGGAAAGGGGGAGATGCAGCGAGACTTGAGTGTCATGGTACACCAGTCATTGAAGGTAGGCATGCAGGTGCAGCAGGCAGTAAAGAAAACGAATGGTATGTTGGCTTTCATAGCAAAAGAATTTGAGTATAGGAGCAGGGAGGTTCTACTGCAGTTGTACAGGGTCTTGGTGAGACCACACCTGGAGTATTGCGTACAGTTTTGGTCTCCAAATCTGAGGAAGGACATTATTGCCATAGAGGGAGTGCAGAGAAGGTTCACCAGACTGATTCCTGGGATGTCAGGACTGTCTTATGAAGAAAGACTGGATAGACTTGGTTTATACTCTCTAGAATTTAGGAGATTGAGAGGGGATCTTATAGAAACTTAAAACATTCTTAAGGGGTTGGACAGGCTAGATGCAGGAAGATTGTTCCCGATGTTGGGGAAGTCCAGGACAAGGGGTCACAGCTTAAGGATAAGGGGGAAATCCTGTAAAACCGAGATGAGAAGAACTTTTTTTCACACAGAGAGCGGTGAATCTCTGGAGCTCTCTGCCACAGAGGGTAGTTGAGGCCAGTTCATTGGCTATATTTAAGAGGGAGTTAGATGTGGCCCTTGTGGCTAAGGGGATCAGAGAGTATGGAGAGAAGGCAGGTACGGGATACTGAGTTGGATGATCAGCCATGATCATATTGAATGGTGGTGCAGGCTCGAAGGGCCGAATGGCCTACTCCTGCACCTAATTTCTATGTTTCTATCTCTATACCCCTGGTTATGTGGAAACAGGTGCCAGCATGGCTGAGGGAAGGGTATCTATAGTCCGGGTTGGGTCCGAACTAGGAGGTATGCAACTGAAGAAGGGTTTCGACCCGAAACGTTGCCTATTTCCTTTGCTCCATAGATGCTGCCTCACCCACTGAGTTTCTCCAGCTTTTTGTCTGCCAGCATGGCTGAGATGTGGACTTCCACCTATGGCTCTGCTCACACTTTCCCCATTAGTGGTGTCAAGAGTCCCAAGCATCGAGATGCTGATGAGCAGCTAGTAGACAGAGCAACACCCTGCATGTATGACCAGGCTTCAAAGGAAAGTAGCACGGGGGCAATGAGGTCATGAGAGAATGTCACATTTACTCCACATATCCATTATGCCTTTTGCAAGTGGTTATGTCGCAGAATGATCTGGAACACTGAGCAGTGACAAGTGAGCAGGAGAAACAAGTGGGGGAAAGAAATGAAAAAAAATGAAAATATGAAATCTAATAAATAACATGGAGACACAGATATGGCAGACTAGAATCTAGGTCAAAAGAGGAAGACCTATTTATGCAGAGTCTCGACCCAAAGTGCTGACTATTGCTTTCCCTCCATAGATGCTGCCGAAGCCACTGAGTTCCTCCAGCAGTTTGTTTTCCTATTAAGTAACATGTTTATTAAGTTATATAATATGGAATAACAAAAACTTAGGAGCCTTTCATTGGTATTTCCTGACAGGTCAGAAGAGACTGGAAGAGTACTCAGCTAATGTAGTCACATTTATAACAGCATGCTTCTCATTTAAAAGTCTTCTCATTTAAAAAACATTTGAATGCCCCTGTCCCATTTAGGAAACCTGAACGGAAACCTCTGGAGACTTTGCGCCCCACCCAAGGTAACACATGCTTGTATTATCTACAGTATTTGTTAGATTTACATTTGTTACATTTTTTCCAATGCTCAGTTTAGGAATAAAATATTTCTAAGGCAGTCCTTTATACCTGCAAATGGTGAACTTTCAGCAGGCTTGTCTTCTGTCAAGTCTTTAAAGACTGCATATTTATCCACAGATGATGAAGCAGAGGTGCCTGAAATTGGTGTCAGTAAAGTGTGCGCACTGAAAGACAGAATTCACAAAACTATCTCAAACATCACTGTTCACAAATGCATGCCTGAAGAAGAACCATAAACTGCTTTTACCCACCAATCTTCAATCACCATTTAACACCCAATTACAGCCTGACTGCAAAAGACTGCGGCCTCGTCCACTACCCATCCCCTCCGTGCTGCACATCATCAATCTGGCCACTTCTTTATCATCTATCTATATCTATATATAAAACTGTGTGTGTGTCTGGCTGTGTGGCTGTGTGTTTCTGACTTGTGGCTGCCAGCCTTTGATTCGTTGCCACGACAACACCCGACCCACAAACGCCCTGATTTGTTCCATTTCGGTAGAGATTTCACTTTTCATTCCAAGTATCCACTCCTCATTAAATTTTGTCGTGATTATGTAGACTTTTTTAATCAAATCCTTCTCCTCCCCCACTCACTCACTCATTTTGTTGCCCCCTGCTGGCCAGCGACCATTACGGCTGCTGGCGCCCGCCTCTCGCCTCAAAGACGCCATTTAAAAACAGCCGCACTGCTGAGTGCTGGAATCTTAGGTTCGGGAATGGCTTGAGTTGGAGGACCACGTCTCCCATGGGGGCTACGAGTAGGGAACGGCTGCGTTGGGGGAGCAGACCCAACGGGTCTGCACTTGGTCTAGTTAACAATAAAAATAGAGGAGGTGGAGAGGTTGTCAACATATGACAGTCCTGCCATCCCGGGAATTAACCTCGTAAACCTACGCTGCACACCCGCAATAGCACGAATGCCCTTCCTCAAATTTGGAGACCAAAATTGCACATAATACTCCAGGTGTGGTCTCATTAGGGCCCTGTACAACCACAGAAGGACCTCTTTGTTCTTATACTCAAATTCTCGTTATGAAGGACAACATGCCATTAGCTTTCTTCACTGCCTGCTGTACTTACATGCTTACCTTCAGTGAGTGATGAACAAGGACCTCCAGATCCCGTTGTACTTCCCCTTTTCCCAACTTGACACCATTCAGATAGTAAGCTGCCTTCCTGTTTTTGCCACCAAAGTGGATAACCTCACATTTATCCGCATTAAACTGCATCTGCCATGCATCCACCCATTCACCCAAGTCACCCGGCATTCTCACAGCATCCTCCTCACAGTTCATACTGCCGCCCAACTTTGTGTCATCTGCAAATTTGCTAATGCTACTTTGAATCTCTTCATCTAAATCAACAATTCATATTGTAAATAGCTGTGGTCCCAGCTCCGAGCCTTGCGGTACCCCACTAGTCACTGCCTGCCATTCTGAAAGGGACCCGTTAATCCCTACTCTTTGTTTCCTGTCTGCCAACCAATTTCCTATCCATGTCAGTACCCTACCCCCAATTTAAAGTATTATGTTCAGTTCTGGGCACCATGCGATAGGAAAGATATTGTCAAGCTTGAAAGGGTTCAGAGAAGATTTAAGAGGATGTTACCAGGACTAGAGGGTGTGAGCTATAGGGAGAGGTTGAGGATGCTGGGTCTCTATTCATGGAGCGCAGGAGGATAAGGGGTGATCTTATAGAGGTGTATAAAATTATGAGACCAGGTAGATGCACAGAATCCCAGAGTAGGGGAATCGAGGACCAGAGGACATAGGTTCAAGGTGAAGGGGGAAAGATTTGATAGGAATCCAAGGGGTAATCTTTTCACACAAAGGGTGGTGGGTGTATGGAACAAGTTGCCAGAGGAGGTAGTTGAGGCTGGGACTATCCCAACATTTAAGAAATAGTTAGACAGGTACATGGATAGGACAGGTTTGGAGGGATATGGACCAAGTGCATGCAGGTGGGACTAGTGTAGCTGGGACACGTTGGCCAGTGTGGGCAAGTAGGGCCAAATGGCCTGTTTCCACACTGTATCACTCTATGACTCTATGATTGAATGGCGGAGTAGACTTGATGGGCCAAATGGCCTAATTCTACTATCACTTATGATCTTATGAAATGAATTAAAAGATATGTAAAAAAGTATCCATGATTAAAGAAACAAGCCATTGTTAGCTGTGGCCTAGGTGAAAACGAGTATGGACATGAGAATCAACACAACTTTGAAGCTGGTATGACTTGGGTGGGGGAGGGATGGAAGTGGGTGGGTGGGTGCAAGGATTATTTGGTTAGAGAAATTAATATTCATACTGTAGTGCGTGGGTCTCAAAATGAGGCAAGTAGTCCGCAGTTTGAGAAGCACTTTACTTTATTTCCTCCCGGTTCAGGGGAAGACGAAACCAGGGAAAGATGGCACCCAAACCCTGCCTTTTATACCCTCCGGCTAAGGACCGCCTCCGGACTGCACCACTCCTGTGCAGAGGGGTTCGGCAGTATAATGGGACGACCCTTAGGAGCCGCCACAGGACCCCCCCCCCAGAACCAGAGGCACAAAACGCAAACGACCTGCGGAAGTCAGCAGATTTAGGTGGAGGGACAGGTCGAGGGGCCGGCGGGAGGACAGGTGGAGTGACAGGTGGAGGGAGTCGTGAGGGGGGACGCCCACGGGGCCGAGGTTGAGCAACCAGCACCGGCTGGTCAATGTCCAGGTGCGCCGGCTTTAAACAGTCAATCGACACGGCCTCTGGCCGGCCCCCCATGTCCAGGACAAAAGTCGACTGCCCGTGTTCCAGCACCCGGAACGGGCCCTCGTACGGCCTCTGAAGTGGCGTCCGGTGAGCCGCCACAATACCACTGGGTTTTAATGTGCATGAAAGAACTGCAGATGCTGGTTTAAATCAAGGGTAGGCACAAAATCCTCGAGTAACTCAGCGGCACAGGCAGCATCTCCAGAGAGAAGGAATGGGTGATGTTTCGTGTCAAGACCCTACTTCAGACTGAGTTGTAAGCTGCCCAAGCAAAATATAAGATGATGTTCCTCCAATTTGTGCTTGGCCTCACTCTTGACAATGGAGGAGGCCTAGGATAGAAAGGTCGGTGTGAGAATGGGAAGTAAAGTGTTTGGCAACAAGGGAGATCAGGTAGGTCCAGGTGGACTGAGTGAAGGTGTTTCAGTGAAACGATCGCCCAGTCTACGTTTGATCTTGCCGAAGAAGAAAGGGTCCACACCTTGAACAATGAATATAGTAGATGAGGCTGGAGGAGGTTTAGACTGCCAGTCTGAAGAAGGGTTTCGACCTGAAACGTTACATATTCCTTCTCTCCAGATATGCTGTGACCTCTTTGAGTTACTCCAGCATTTTGTGTATATCTTTGACTGTATATTGAGTCAAACTGACGGAGTTCAATTTGGAAATCAGTTGGTTCAAATCCATAGTATGCAAGGTTCATTCCAGTCCACATTATTAGCTGTCCAAATGCAAGAGGGCACAGCATTCAATTTGAGAATGAACATTATATTAGAAAACACTGCTCTCTACGGCTGTCAATTTTACCAATAGGTTAAGGTGTCTAAAAATAGGATTGCAACAAGTGCTGCCATGCTCTTTAAAGAAGGTAAAGTTCAAAGTAAACGAGTGTGGGATGTACATAACAATAATTCAAACCTGACTGCAGTTTGTGAGCCTGGGGCTTTCGATAAAATTCCAGAGGCTTCACTCTTGAATCCCTTGAATGAATCATCAGTTGCATTGTGTTTAGGAGCCTCCTGAAAATCCTGGAAGTCATCATCATCAGATTTAACAGCCTAGGTAAAAGAAAGGTTTTAATCTTCTGATATATTTAATCTTAACAATATTGTTTAGTTACTACTAATATATTATCACATATTTATTAAACACATCTCTAACTTTATTTGTTGGAGGGAAATACACCGAAGGTAGACCCTCCGACAAACATGTTGGAATACCTCAGTGGGACAGGCAACATCTCTGGAGAAAAGGAATGGGTGATGTTTCGGGTCGAGATTCTTCTTCAGACTGAGAGCCAGGGGAGAGGGAAACTAAAGGTATGAAAAGGCACAGAACAAACAGCCAGGATTGATGACTCAGAAAGTTGAAGCCCACAAATTCAATCTCCTTTTCTTGATCTTCTAACAAAAGGTTTTCAGCTTGAAACATTAACATCAGGGGAGAGAGAGACACAGTTAGATATGTGGAATGGTACATGGGACATGAGGAATAGGAGTGGAATTAGGCCATTCGGCCCATCAACTCTTTCAATCATGGCTGATCTATCTCTCCCTCCTAACCAATTCTCCTGCCTTCTCCCCGTAACCTGACACCTGTACTGATCAAGGGTAAGGTGTGAAAATGGGAGATCAAAGGGGACGAAGTTCAAGGAGAATAGATCATTGTTAGCTAGGGGAAGGTGATATATAAAGATAAAATCTAATTAGAAGGACAGTCAGACTGGTTGGAGAACTAGGATGGGGAGGATGGAGAGAGAGGGAAAGAAAAGGTTACTTGAAATTAGAGAAATCAAAATCCATACCGCTGGGGTGCGAGCGCCAAGCGGAATATGAGGTACTGTTCCTCCTATTTTGTTGGGCCTCACTCTGTCCATATGGTGCCAGCGCAATAACCTGGCCCTCAATATTTAAGAGGGAGTTAGATGTGGCCCTTGTGGCCAAGGGGATCAGAGGGTATGGAGAAAAGGCAGGTACGGGATACTGAGTTGGATGATCAGCCATGATCATATTAAATGGCGGTGCAGGCTCGAAGGGCCGAATGGCCTACTCCTGCACCTAATTTCTATGTTTCTATGTTTCAACACCAGCAAAACCAAGGAACTGATTGTGGACTTTGGAAGGAGTAGGAGGGGGACCCACAGCCCCATTTATATCAACGGGTCGATGGTTGAAAGGGTCAAGAACTTCAAATTCCTGGGCGTGCACATCTCTGAAGATCTTTCCTGGACCAAGAACACTAACGCAATTATTAAAAAAGCTCATCAGCGCCTCTACTTCCTGAGAAGATTACGGAGAGTTGGATTTTCAAGGAAGACTCTCTCTAACTTCTACAGGTGCACAGTAGAGAGCATGCTGACCGGTTGCATTGTGGCTTGGTTCGGCAATTTGAGCGCCCTGGAGAAGAAAAGACTACAAAAAGTAGTAAACACTGCCCAGTCCATCATCGGCTCTGACCTTCCTTCCATCGAGGGGATTTATCGCAGTCACTGCCTCAAAAAGGCTGGCAGTATCATCAAAGACCCACACCATCCTGGCCACACACTCATCTCCCTGCTACCTTCAGGTAGAAGGTACAGGAGCCTGAAGACTGCAACAACCAGGTTCAGGAATAGCTACTTCCCCTCAGCCATCAGGCTATTAAACCTGGCTCGGACAAAACTCTGAAATAACCACTTTCTGTTATTTGCACTTTACCAGTTTATTTATTCATGTGTGTATATATTTATATCATGGTATATGGACACATTTATCTGTTTTGTAGTAAATGCCTACTATTTTTTTTCTGTGTGCTTAAGCAAAGCAAGAATTTCATTGTCCTATACAGGGACACATGACAATAAACCCACTTGAACTTGAACTTAACAGTGGAGGACGCCCAGGACGGAAAGGTTAGTGCGGGAATGGGAGGGGGAATTAAAATGTTTAACAACCGGGAGATCAGGTAGGTCTAGGCGGACTGAGCAAAGGTGTTCAGTGAAACCGTCGGCGAGCCTGCGCTTGGTTTCACCGATATATCAAGTTCACACCAGGAACAGCGGATACAGTAGATGAGGTTGGAGGAGGTGCAGCAAGTGAACCTCTGCCTCACCTGAAAGGACTGTCAGGGTGCTTGGACGGAGTCTTTATTCATTGGACCCACAGTCAAAATTATCACATGTAACTTTGTCTCAATTGTTTCAGCGTAAAAAAATAACGACAAGCAACCTTTAAAATGTACTTTTGAAAAATCATTATGAATCAGTGATTTATTTTTCATAAGATTTCCTGTTTTCATGAAAATCTGGAAGCCATGCAGTCCACCAAGTCCATACTGATTACCAGCATAGCAATCCCATCAAACAAATTCCACCTTGTCTTCTTCCCCTGTAGCTCATGTTCATAATTCATAGAAGAATTAAGCCATTTGGCCCATCGCCTACTCCGCCATTCAATCATTGCTGATTTCTTGTTCCCTCTCAACCCTATTCTCCTCCCTTCTGTCCAATTCCATAGATTCACGACACTCAGACTGAAGAAATTACACCTCATCTCCTTCCTAAAGGTTCATCCTTTTATTCTGAGGCTAAGGCCTCTTGTCCTAGACTCTTCCACTTGTGGAAACATCCTTTCCACATCCATTCTATCCACTATACAGTAAGTTTGTGTGAGGTTCCCCCCCCATCCTTCTAAACTCCAGCGAGTACAGGCCCAGTGCCATCAAACACTCATCATACGTTAACCCATTCATCCCTGGGATCATTCTTGTAAACCTCCTCTGGAACATCTCCTCTGGCACATCCTTCCACAGATATGGGGGCCAAAACTGCTCACAATACTCCAAATGCAGTCAGAAAAGTACCTTATAAAGCTTCAGCATTACATCTCTGTTTTTCTATTCTAGTCCTGTCAAAATTAATGCTGCCATTGCATATGCCTTCCTTACTACCGATTCGATTTGCAAATGAACATTATGGGAATCCTGCACCAGCACTCCCAAGTCCCTTTCCACCTCAAATTTTTGGATTCACTCCCCATTTATAAAATAGTCTTCTCCTTCATTCCTACTACCAAAATGCATGAAGCGACAATTTGCTACATTGTATTCCATCTGCCACTTTTTTGTCCACTCCCAAGCTGTACAACCCTTCTGCAGAGTCCCTCCACCTATCTTTGTATCATCGGCAAACTTGGTTACAAAGCCTTCAATTCTATCATCCAAATTATTGATATACCACGTGAAGAGTAGCGACCCCAGCACCGGCCCCTGCAGAACTCTGCTAGTCACTGGCATCCAACTACAGAAAAGCCCCCTTTATTAGCACTCTGTGCCTTCTGCCATCCAGTCAACCTGCTATCCATGCTAGTATCTTCCCTCTGATACTATGGACTCTCATCTTGATTAGCAGACACGTGTAGCACCTTATCAAAGGCCTTCTGAAAATCTAGGTAAAAAAAACATCCACCGACTCTCCTTTATCTATCCTATTTACTTCATCAAAGAATTCCAACAATTTCATCGGACAAGATCTCCCTTTCACAAAACCTTGTTGACTTTGGCCTTTTGCTGATCCCAAGAACCCTGCTGTTAAGGGTTATATGCTTTAATTGCATATTTTTCTCCTTACATTCAATCTTCCAAAGTGCAAACCTCTCAGTTGCTCAGATTAAACTCTATCTGCCATTTCACCAATTTCTGATCTGCATCCCACTGTATACCTGGACACCCTTCCTCGCAGTCTGTGACCCCAACAATCTGAAAACTTACTCACTTGTCGACATTTAAATATCAGTCATTAATTATAACAGCAGAGGTCCCAACACAGATTCCTCTGGAACTCCACTGGTCACAGATCTTCAGTATAAATATTGACCTTCCACCACAAGGCTGTGTCTTCTATCAGTAAATTAATTCTGAATCCATAAAACCAAGTCACTGTTAATCCCGTGTATGTTTATCTTCTGGATCAGCCTACCATGAGGGACCAAATCAAATGACATAACTAAAATCCATGTAAACAACAGTCACCACCTTACCCTCATCAATCCCCTTCATCACCTCATCAAAAAACCTGATTGTGTTTAGTTTGGATACAACGCAGAAACAGGCTCTTCAGCCCACCAACCTGCGATCCCCACACATGAATACTATCCTACACTAGGACCAATTTTTTGCATTTATACCAAGCCAATTAACCTACAAACCTATACGTCTTTGGTGGGTGGGAGGAAACTGAAGTCTCGGAGAAAAGCCCACGCAGGTCATGGGGACAATGTACAAGCTCCATAGTGACAAGTACCCATAACTGTACCCATAGTGACAAGAACTCGGGACGCTGGAGCTGTATGTGCTGTAAGGCAGCAACTCTATCTCTGTGCTACCGTGCAAGTACGATGTGAGATGTGTCCGGCTGTGTGCGAAGCCATACTGACTGTCCCTAATTAACCCAAAATGGAAGTAAATCCTATCCCAAAGAATAATCCCCATTTACTTTCTTACCATTGACTTGAGGCTCACTGGCCTATAATTCCCTGGATAATCTCTAGGACTGTGGCCTTCATTAGTGAGGGTATTGAGTATGGAGGTTGGAATGATACTGTTGTATAAGATATTGGTGAGACCACATTTGGAGATTGAGGGGGGATCTTATAGAAACTTACAAAATTCTTAAGGGGTTGGACAGGCTAGATGCAGGAAGATTATTCCAGATGTTTTGGAAGTCCAGAACTAGGGGGTCACAGTTTAAGGATAAGGGGGAAATCTTTTAGGACCGAGATGAGAAAATCATTTTTTACACAGAGAGTGGTGAATCTGTGGAATTCTCCGACACAGAAGGTAGTTGAGGCCAGTTCATTGGCTATATTTAAGAGGGAATTAGATGTGGCCCTTGTGGCTAAAGGGATCAGAGGGTATGGAGAGAAGGCAGGGACGGGATACTGAGTTGGATGATCAGCCATGATCATATCGAATGGCGGTGCAGGCTCGAAGGGCCGAATGGCCTACTCCTGCACCTGTTTTCTATGTTTCTATGGAGTATTATGTTCAGTTTTGGTCACCCTGCTATAGGAAGGATCTTGTTATGGTGGTAAGAGTTTAGTGGAGAAGATTTATGAGAATGTTACCAGGACTTGAGGCCCTGAGCTATAGGGAGAGGTAAGACAGGCCAGGATTTTACTCCTTGGATCAAAAGAGGCTGATAGGTGATCATGTAGAGATCTATAAAATCAGAAGAGGAATAGAAGCGGAGGGTATTAGGGGTATACTGGATTAGGGGGTATTAGCCACAGGGAGAGACTGGATAGACTTGGACTAGGTTCTGGATAGTTGATGGTGCTTGAAGACTTAATTCCAACACAGGGTCAAAGCTAAGAAGAGTGGATTTCCAACATGTTGATGAGAACACTGATCTGTTGACACACTGATTTGTTCTGTATTTATGCCTACAACATTCTGTTGTGCTGCAGCAAGCAGGAATTTCATTGTCCTATCTGGGACACATGACAATAAACTCACTTGACTCTACACTTGTAACACATAGTGGGAATTGGGTTATGGGATGTTCACCTGTAATTACCAACCAGCTCTCAGAGCGCTATCAGGGATGTACTTTGCACAGAAGCACAGTTTGCAAATAATGCAGGAGGCAATATATAATCAGCCAGTGCCTTGGAAGGAGAATCATCACTCAGGCAATAGCTGAAAGGTGTCACTCATTACAACTCTATCATTGATCATTAAAGGAATACAAGTTTATCATACTTTTTCTATTTTTGTAGATTACCTCTGTAATTTCTTTTCAAGGCAGCTAACTGATTATACTCTTTAAAAGATATTAACTTTATTCCTGTTATTGGATATCTTTGGCGCATTGACTAGGTATGTTGCAAAACTTACCTTCAGCGACGCTGCAGTTCTGCCGCTGCCCGTGTGCGCGACATTGGCGCCTTTGAGGGGGTGGGGGCGGGTTTAAAAACGCGATTTTCTCTAGGCTGTTGAAATCGAAGTTGCTGACGAAAAATCGCTGCGAAATTCATTTGCTGCAGGTATTTTTAAACTAAATTGGGTTATTTAATTGTTATAGTAGATTAAAAATCATCCTCTAAAGCCGCGAACCCCGACAACAGGACGGATCTCATGTAGGGAACAAGGCAAGTTAGGTTGTTTATCTTTACATTAAAAAGGGCTTCTAAAGATCCATTTATTCAAAATTTTATGTTTCGAGTAGCTGACTTGGGGGTCCATTCAATCCCGCAGTATCTTTCTGGGCATATGGGCTACAAATCCACCGCAACGGCAGCGTTCCAAACCAGCGCGCTCCACAGAATCCCACTGGCAAGCTGATTTAAATGGCCATTATTTTACAGCAATTGAACACTAAATCCCTTCCATTTGGCCCATAAATTAATGTCAATGAGATTTAAAAATCATGTTTTATTGTGAATTCTTGTGTGAATGTTCTTTGGACACTTAGGCTATTTAAAAATGTTAATCTTTTCTTAAGAAATGGATAGATGTTTAGATCTAGTAATTGAATTTTGGAATTAGCTACAATTGGGTAAGTAACTAATTATATGCTTTAATTTCAGGTCATCCAAGTAAGATTATTTAATATTTGTTTCAGAATGCTTCTATCTATAATAACTGAAAATGCCTTTCAGTTCTCTTAATGTTTAATAAAGTTATGGCCATTTCACTGTCCTTGATCACAGCTTTTATGTTAAGTCAATGAAAAATCAATAGGGAACAAGATGCTAATTTCCGAGTATGAAAATGGCCATAACTTGTTTAATACTGAGATATGAAAGTGAATTAGATGTCAAATTAAACTTCTTTTTATGCTTTATCTGATGGGATAAATTGCAGACTTGATTTTTATAAATTTCAAAATGTTGTAACATTGCTACATTGACCAACAGAAGTAATTGTTTCATGAGAATGCAGCATGGAGTACATTTTCTTGTTGTTAATGCTATGACAAACATAAGGTGGCTGTCGATTATCTCAGCGCTATTTTACTTCCGTACCCAGCTCTCAATCACAGAAGCACCATGTGATTTGGTTAAGAATTTCTGGGATATCATGTACTTGTTGTTTTAATAATACTGTTACCTGACTGACAGGAAATGATGTCATAAAGCTACTGGAAACTGGGACAGCACTACCACCCAGTGGCGTGGGAAGATCCATTCCTGCTTGAACAGACAGACTTGCACCCGAAGCCATGGAAAGCATGGGTTGCTGTGGAACTGAAGTCATCGCCATTGCATTTAGCGTAGGAAGAGGAGCCGATGAAAACTGGTTGAGATTTTCAAGATTCAATGTAGGAATGCCCCTCTGAAACAAAAAAAACACTGATTAGTATAATTTAGAACCAAATCACATTAGCCAATTATGCAGATATAATCCAATGTATATCCTAGGTATCCAGAAATAATAAGTTTCCAATACATTCACTTGCCTATTGAAAACAATAATGACAGACCATAGGCCCCATCAATTTGACAACTTAAAGTTTGTACTTACTTTGATTTAGATGATGGGATTCAAAGTAACATTAGCAAATTTGCAGATGACACAAAGCTGGGTGGCAGTGTGAACTGTGAGGAGGATGCTATGAGGATGCAGGGAGACCTGGACAGGTTGGTGAGTGGGCAGATGCATGGCAGATGCAGTTTAATGTGGATAAATGTGAGGTTATCCACTTTGGTGGTAAAAACAGGAAGGCAGATTATTATCTAAGGGGTGTCAAGTTGGGAAAAGGGGAAGTAGAATGGGATTTGGGGGGTCCTTGTTCAACAGTCACTGAAAGTAAGCATGCAGGTACAGCAGGCAATGAAGAAACCGAATGGCATATTGACCTTCATAACAAGAGGAGACGAGTATAGGAACAAAGAGGTCCTTCTGCAGTTGTACAGGGCCCTAATTTGAGGAAGTAATTCTTGCAATTGAGGGAGTGCAGCGTAGGTTCACGGTTAATTCCTGGGATGGCGAGACTGTCATATGTTGATAGAATGGAGTGGCTGGGCTTGTATACTCTGGAATTTAGAAGGGTGAGAGGGGATCTTATTGAAACATATAAGACTATTAAGGGTTCGGATACACTTGAGGCAGGAAACATGTTCCCAATGTTGGGGTAGTCCAGAACCAGGGGCTACAGTTTAAGAATAAGGGGTAAGCCATTTAGAACGGAGATGAGGAAATACTTTTTCACACAGAGAGTTGTGAGTCTGTGGAATTCTCTGAGGGCGGTGGAGGCCGGTTCTCTGGATACTTTCAAGAGAGAGTTAGATAGAGCTCTTAAAGATAGCGGAGTCAGGGGATATGGGGAGAAGGCAGGAACTGGATACTGATTGTGGATGATCAACCATGATCACATTGAATGGCGGTGCTGGCTCGAAGGGGCGAATGGCCTACTCCTGCACCTATTGTCTATTGTCAGTCAAATGCGAGGCCACTGACAGTGATTGTCGGCATTGCAATTAGATATTTTCAAAGAAACTGTTATTTTATGGTATTTTAAATGTTATTGATACAGTTGGGATTATAAATGCTTTGGGAGTTGTCAGGGGGAATCGATTAGCTTCATTATAGATGCATTAAATTAAATTCATATTTCATAAAACACAGGAGCAGAATTCTGCTATTCAGCCCATTGTGTCTGCTCTGCCAATCGATCACGGCAAATCTATTTTTCCCTCTCAACCCCATTCCCCTGCCTTGTACACCTAACCTTTGACACCCTGACTAATCAAGAACCTGGCATTCACTGCTTTCAAAATACCCTTAGAGGTGGCCTCCACTGCCCTCTGTAGCAATGAATTCCACAGATTCACTACCCTGAAGCCTAAGAAATTCCTCCTCATCTCCTTTCTAAAGGTTCGTCGTTTCACTATGACGCTATGCCCTTGGTGATAATCTCCCTGTACTGGAAATACCCACGCCACTGCTACTCTATGCAGGCCTTTGATTAGTCGGTAGGTTTCAATAAGATCCCTCTTAATCCTTCTAAGTGAATACACGCCCAGAGCCATGAAATGGTCCTCATACGTTAACCCAAACCTCCTCTGGACCCTCTCCAATGCCAGCACAGTGGCGTAGCAGTAGAGTTGCTGCCTTACAGTGCCAGTGACCTGGGTTCGATCCGGACTATGGGTGCTGTCTGCTGTGCTCTGGTCTCGTCACACATTCTAAATGTGTAAAGGTTAGTAGGTTAATTGGCTTTTGTAAAAATTGTAAATTGTCCCTAGTGTGTAGGATAGTGCTAGTGTACGGGGTAATCGTTGGTCAGCGTGGACTCAGTGGGCCGAAGGGCCTGTTTCTGTGCAGCAACTAAAGTCTAAATCGTTTCCTCAGATCTGCGGCCCAAAACTACTCCCAATACTCCAAATATGGTCTGGCCAGTACCTTATAAACCCTCAGCATTACATCCTTGCTAATATATTAGTCCTCTCAAAATGAATGCTAACATGCATTTGTTTCCTAACTACCAACTCAACCTGCAAATTAATCCTTTGGGAACAGAACCATAGAAACATAGAAAATAGGTGCAGGAGTAGGCCATTCGGCCCTTCGAGCCTGCACCGCCATTCAATATCAATAATCATCCAATTCAGTATCCTGTACCTGCCTTTTCTCCATACCCCCTGATCCCTTAAGCCACAAGGGCCACATCTAACTGCCTCCTAAATATAGCCAATGAACTGGCCTCAACTACCTTCTGTGGCAGAGAATTCCACAGATTCACCACTCTCTGTGTGAAAAATGTTTTTCTCATCTCGGTCCTAAAAGATTTACCCCTTATCCTTAAACTATGACCCCTTGTTCTGGACTTCCCCAACATCGGGAACAATCTTCCTGCATCTAGCCTGTCCAACCCCTTAAGAATTAATAAGCTTCTATAAGATCCCCACTCAATCTTCTAAATCCCACACCAGCACCCTCAAGTCCCTTTGCATCTCACATTTCTCAATCTCTTCCCTTTAAAAAAAGAGTCTACGCCTATTAAACAATCTCAATAATACTTTCAAAACATGCTGATGGTCAGTTATGAGATATTTAAGTTTGTTTTGTACTACTGAATCACATTAATAGCTCTACAGTGCCCTTTGGGACAAAGACCCATCATTTATTTATTTGCCTCTGTACACCACAATTTCAGATTTGTTATAGAAAAAAATCACATGTGGTTAAAGTGCACATTGTCAAATTTTATTAAAGGCCATTTTTATACATTTTGGCTTCACCATGTAGAAATTACAGCAGTGTTATTAATTATATAAAATAGCCAATGTTACAATACCTGAGACATGGCTACCATAGCCAATACTGTATACAGTTCCTCTTTCGTTAGTTTGCCAGGAGTTGCGCGATTAGCAAGAGCCCATATTTGGCCCAGCATCTCTCTGGGTAATCCCGATGACAGAAGAATTGGATAAAGTTTTGCTGTCTCAATACCCACAGGGGAGAGAGTGACTTCAAGAACTTTCCTGTAGAGTTCTGTTGGAATATTATTTAGGTGGAATTTACAGAAATGAAAAGTCAGCAGAGTTAAATTATAATTATCTTGCTTGTATTTCCTAAAATTGAATTGTTTGAGTACATTATAGACATAAGTGGGGTCTCAAACCCCCTGCCCAACATCAGTGAGGCTATATGCCATCACCACCATCCAAAGAGCAACGAGAGATGGGCAATAAATGGTGACCTTGCCTGTCAAGACAACACCCCAAAGAATGAATGAAAATACATGGGAGCACCATGTGAAAAAAAGCCCATGAATCACTTTCAGCTGGAGGTTTGAACAAACAAAATCCACTGTACCTGGGACAAGATTGTCATTGAACAGCCATGGAGGAAGCATGGGTTGAAGCGTATCCTGTGGAGGGTACACACCGACACCTAAGGAAATAAAGTAAATGACTACTTACTAAGTGAAATAAAATAGCTAGCCTGGTGTAAGACTTATTCCAGAAATATGTTATTTATGTTGCAATGTGACAGTCTCATAATATGCCGAATTCCAGTTTAAGATTTCTGTAAAACATCCAAGATGATCAGTAAAATGTTAATCAAAGAAAAATATATATATTAAACCAAGTTCTTTATGGTTATTCAATCCTTGGAACATGTTTGATATATTAGATACTTCCCCCATTGGTCAATAAACAAATAAATTGTTAAACCTGATAAATTGAAAGTGTCAGGAGTTAAATACAGAACCAGTAGTCGCCATTTTTCCAAGAGATTCTTTCACTTTTGCAACTGGCTTTTTTTGCAACACCATCACACTTTTCATTTGAATTTTCTGATATACATGAACCGTGTGTTAACTAGACTGTTCTGAAGCCTCCTCCTGAACCGGCCACCAGACTGCACTATTCCCTCTCCTTTTGGGTAACCATCTAACCTCCTCTCAGTCCTCCTCCAAAGTACTGCAATAATCATATATATTCACATTACGCTGTTGCCCAATGTGGCAAGATGACCACACACAACTGCAGCTGTTAAAGTCACTATGGTGTCCCATGAAAGGACACTGCTTACACTTGAACATATAATAAACAATACTGTATTACTGGAATACAATCTGCACACACGTATACATTGCTGGTAACATACCAGCTTTATTTTAGTTCATAATCTGGTTTTCATCACAAAGAAATAAAACGTAATAGCTTGGTAATAGGTAGGCCATGATTTAACAGAGTTTCCTCTAGGTACTCTGGAATTTGTCAAATGTTTACTCTGGCAATATGTAGAGAGCCCACATAAGGAGTGGGCTATGCTTGATCCAGTCTTGGGAAATTGGGAGAGGCAAGTGGATGAAGTGTTCGTGAATGAGCCTTTTGGGACCAGCGAACATTGTTCGATTAGGTTTAAGATAGTTATGGAGGGAGACACAGCAAGCCCACGAGTTAAAATTCTAAATTGCAGCAGGGCCAACTTTGAGGGTATCAGACAAAAACTCACTCAGGTTGACTGCAGTAGGTTGTTTGAAGGAAAAGGAATGTCAGGAAAGTGGGTTGTTTTTAAAAGTGTGCTGATAAGTCCGGAACATGCACGTTCCCGTTAGAATGAAGGGCAAAGCAGATAAGTGTAAGGAAACATGGATGACGAAGGGAATAGCGGCTCAGGTCAAGAGTAAGAAGGAGGCAGCGGCAGGTATAAGCCATTGAGATCAAGTGTACATCTGGAGGAGTTCCAGAAACTAAGGAGCAAGCTAAAAAATTAAATCAGGAGGGCAAAATGGGGATAGGAGATAGCTGTGGCAGATAGCATTAACCACAATCCCAAGAGATTTTATGTACATAAATGGAGAGAAGGGTACCAGAGAGAGAGAGTGAGACCCCTCAGCAATCAAAGTGGTTAACCCTGCATGGAGCCACAGGAGGGGCAAGGTCCTTAATGAGTATTTCTCTGATTTTTACTGTGGAGAAAGATACGAGAACTGGTGAACTTGGGTCAGTCAATGGAAGTGTCTTGAGAGCAGTCAATATACAGCCAATGAGGTGTTGAAGGTCCTGACAGAATGTAGACAAATCATCCAGGCAAAATCAGATATAGCCGAGTACACTGTGGGAAGCTAGAGAGGAAATTGCAGGCCCCCCTGGCTGAGATTTACGAGTCGTCATTCAACACTGGTGAGGTAGGTTGCAGAAGACTGGAGGGTGGCAAATGTTGTGCCTCTATTGAAGGGCTCCAGTGAAAAGCCAGGAAAATACAGGCCATTGAGTCTAGCATCTGTAGTCAGTAGGTGACAAGAGAGTATTCTGAGGAATAAGATATACATGCACTGAGATGGACGAGGGCTGATTAGGGATAGTCAATATGGTTTTGTACCTGGGAGGTCATATCTCAAGCATCTGATTATGTTTTTTGTAGATGGGACCAAAAAGGTTGATGAGGCTAGAGCTGTAGATGTTTCAGCAAGGCATTTACAAGGTTCTGTATGACCAGCTGCTCTGAAAGGTTAGAGCACATGGGATCCAAGGAGAGATAGCTGAATGGATAGAAAATTGGCTTCATGGAAGTGGGTGGTATTGCAGATAGTGAAGATGGTTGTCAAAAATTGTAACAGGATCTTTACCAGTTGGGCAGGTGGGCTGTAGAGCAGAGGGATCCAGGTGTGCAGGTAACATAGTTCCTTGAAAGTGGCATTGCTGGTAGATAGGGTGGTCAAAAAGGCTTTTGGCACTTTGGCCATCATCAGTCAGAGTATTGAGTATATATTGAATACATTGTCTTTATCTCTCGTTTCCCTTATCCTTAACTAGTCTGAAGGGTCTCAACCCGAAACATCACCCATTCCTCTCTCAAGAGATGCTGCCTGTCCTGCTGAGCTACTCCAGCTTTTTGTGTCTATCTTTGGTTTAAACCAGCATCTGTATTCCTTTCCACTCACATTGAGTATAGATGTTGGAGGGTCATATTGCAGTTATATTAGACATTGATGAGGCCACATTTACAATATATGTTCAGTTTTGGTCACCATGTTATAAGAAAGGGTGCAGAGGAGATACAAGAATGTTGACAGGACTCGAGGACCTGCTCTACTGAAGTGGTTGAGCAGGCTAGGACTTTTTTCCTTGGAGCGCAGGAGGGTGAGGGGTGATCTTAAATGTGTACAAAATCATGGAAGGTATAGATCGGGTAAATGCATAGTGTCTCTTGCCCAGAGTAGGGGAATCGAGAACCAGAGGACACAGGTTTAAGGTATGGGGGAAAAGATTTAATAGGAGCCTGATGGATAACATTTTTACACAAAGAGTGGTGGGTATATGGAATGAGCTGCCGGAGGAGGTAGTTGAGGCAGGTACTATCACAACGTTTAAGAAACATTTAGACATGTACGTGGATAGAATAGGATAGGTTTAGAGGGATGTGGGCCAAACGCAGACAGATGTGACTAATGTAGATGGGACATGTTGATCAGCGTGGGCAGGTTGGGCCGATGGGTCTGTATCCATGCTGTATGACTCTCTGACTGGATTGAAAATTAGCTTCATGTAAGGAAGCAGATGATGATGGTGGAAGGTTGTTTTTCAGAATGGAGGCTCGTGACTAGTGGTGTACCTCAGGGTTCAGTGCTGGGTCCATTGCTGTTTGTCATCTATATCAATGATTTGGATGAGAACATACGAAGCAGAATTAATAAGTTTACAGATGACACTAAAATGTTGGAACGACCCGGAGCAGGGCTGTGCATCGCCCAGCTCGGCCTAAAATGGCCGTGGGACTTACTATCGCCCGCCTGGGGCTTCAACATCGGGGGGAAAATGGAGAGCAGGGGAGAGAAAAGACTTTGCCTTCCATCACAGTGAGGAGGAGGTTCACTGTGATGGATTGGTTGTGTGTCTAGTAGGAATCGTTTTTTTGTTTGTATGGCTGTAGAAACAGAGTTTCATTTGAGCCTCACTGAGGTTCAAATGACAATAAATATTGTATTATTGTATTGTAATGGATGGCAGTGTAAAATGTGTGGCAAAATGATTGTCAAAAGTTACAGCAGTATCTTGATCAATTGGGTGGGGGGGGGTGGGGTTGAGGAATGGTTAATGGAGTTTAATACAGAGAAGTTCAAAGTGTTGTACTTTGGGAAGTCAAACCAGGGCCGGATCTACACACTGAATGGCAGGGCTCTGGGGAGTATTTTAGAGCAAAGGAATCTACGAATGCAGGTACATAATTCCTTGAAAGTAGCGTACAGATGTCATGGTTATGGGGAGAAGGTAGGAGAATGGGGTTAGGAGCAAGAGATAGATCAGCTAGGATTGAAAGGCGCAGTAGACTTGATGGGCCGAATGGCCTAATTCTACTCCTATTCCTTATGACCTTATGACCAGTAGACAGAGTGGTCAAGAAGGGTTTCAGCACATTAGTTAGAGAAAATAAGTTGGGAGGTCAATTACAGTTGTACAAGACATTGTTGTGTTTAGATTTGGTCACCCAGTTATACAAAAGATGGTGTCAAGCTGGAAAAGGAACAGAAAAGATTTACGAGCATGTTGCTAGGGCTCAAGCGCCTGAGATCCAGGGAGAAGTCAAGTAGGCTAGGACTTTATTCCTTAAAGTGCAAGAGGATGAGGGGTGATCTTATAGAGGTATACACAATCATGAGTGGAATAGATAAGGTAAATGCAGAGTCCTTTACCCAAAGTAGGTGAATCGAGAACCAGAGGACATAGGTTTAAGGTGAGGGGGGGGGGTGGAAGATTTGATAGGAACCCGAGGGACAGCTTTTTACACAAAGGGTGATGGGTATATGGAACGAGCTGAAAGTAGTTGAACCAAGTATTTTCACAACATTTATGAAACATTTAGACAAGTACATGGATACGATAGGTTTAGAGATATGGCCAAACGCAGGCAGATGGGGCATATATTGACCAGCATGGGTAAGTTTAGCCTGTTTATGGGCTCGTTTTTATGCTGTGTAATTCCATGTTACAGCTACTATTATGAATCCCACACTAATGATTACCAAGCTTCCATAAGGCATGGAATTATTTTAAAACATCTGCAAAAGTATTCAGAGACACAAGGAACTGCAGAAGCTGGCTGACAAAAATGACAAGTTGCTGGAGAAACTCAGCAGGTCAGGCAGCATATTTAGAGAACATGTGAATTATTCATCTTTTTCTCCAAGGATTCAAGATTTGAGCCAAAGAATATTAACATAACCACAGAAAATAAAATAACAATCTTTGATATAATCATATATTTTAATATCAAGAATTTTTAACAATGAAAAACATTGGTGGCATTTTTCGCTGGAGTCCAGCATTTCAATATCAACATTTCACCAAATTCAGTCAAGAAGGTTGCACATAAATGGTCAAAGTGGAAGGTTAATTAATATCCTTATCATTACTTTAAGGTCCTCAAAGTCATCACCACAAGCGATTTTATTTTCTTATGTTTGACTTGCTTAATTACATGCAAAGATTAAACTTGAAGTACAATGCGAAACAGAATTCTTACAGCTGTATTGATCAACTGTGTTATAGAGGGGGAACTTGTTTTCACCTAAACCAACACAGCAGCAGTCTATGAATAAAGTTCAATAAATGTTATAATAGACGAGGTGCAAAAACCTGTCATTCAGGCAAATAAATTGTGTTAGATCAAAGAGACAATATGCGATAAGTAATTATTAAAAGGTTAACAAATTATCAACTAAAATTATAAAGAGATATAATTGTTCTGACTTTGCGGAAGCCTGGTTATTAGTGATTGGAAAAAAAAGTTTGCTCACCACTCTCTTTGGCAGGTGACTCTGGCTCAGGTTCCTTTGGCATGTCTGCTGTGAAGACACCACTGAGACTTTCAGACTGGATGCCCCAGTTACAGGCCTTGGCACTGGGCTGAAACTGAGTCGAGACTGAGGCTTTAGACCCAAAGTGGGCCTTGGGCTCAGACTTGTTAAATTTAATGTGTGCCTGTTTGGGCATGCTGAAATCACAGGAAGCAAACATTTTCTCTTCTAATGAAAGGCCTAAACAAACAGGAGGTGGAACAAGTGTTTCCCAGCTTAGTTTAGTGAATTTTAAGTTAGTTACAATAAAATTTTAGACTTAAATATTAAGCCTGAGCTCCTAAAGATGCTGTAGCAATGAAGAATGCATCTTTTTTTTTTAGTCAAACATTCTCCTTTGACACAAAGGATCAAAAATCTAAAATAATTAATCATGGTTATGTTTTTATGAGTTGAAAAAATAAATTAATGTAATTTATGTATAATATTTTGCAATCACACAAATTCAATATAATCATTTCCTTCTCATAATTTTTTTTAATTCATTTTTTTTTTAAATGAACAATTTAAAATAAGTTCAGTACTTGTTACCTTGGCTGTGTTTTGCTGAATGCCCTGCTGTGGCATACAATGCAGTAGAAGCTTTAGGGTGGTGTGAGCTACCATGTTGGGCCGGAGCTGCAGCCAGCTCAGACTGCAGCCCAGACTCTAACGTGGGGCAGAAGGGTTGGAACTGCTGGAAACTGGTGGGAGCCGCAGGTGCAGCAGAATCAGGCCCTTGAACAAAGTCACTGAATTCTTCATCGTCAGAAAAAGCAGGGGATTGGGAAGGAGGGGCAGTTGATAGGGATGACTGGGGAGTATCTGTAAAATGGATAAATCAAAATAAGGCAACACAAATTAAACTAAAATAATAAGAAAATACAAGTACATATAGACTGATTAATATATCATGTCTCTGTATTAAACGCAGTTTGTCTATTTCTAAGAACATGACAGTGAAGCTCAAACTACAAAAGCCTTTCAGAACATACAAGCACCTCTCTGAAGAAGGGTCTCAACCCGAAATGTCACCCATTCCTTCTCTCCAGAGATGCTGCCTGACCCCCTGAGTTGCTCCAGCATGTTGTGTCTACAAGCAATTCTCCTCTTTATCTCAGAAACTAACCCTTTTTATGAGTTCTGCATGAAGGAAAATTGATGTGAAAATTGAAAATTGATAACCACCCGAAAGATTAGTAAAAATAAAGCATGGAAACCAGCAGACACATTGCTGATATAGACAGCTATTTCGTGGTAAAATGCCATCGTCCACAGGGAGACAAAAATGCTGGAGAAACTCAGCGGGTGAGGCAGCATCTATCAAATAGTCTACAGGAACATTTCCAAAGACAGAAAGCAAAGCTGCACCAAAAGCTGAGAATGCTTGAAGACAACACAACTGAGGATGCATCTGAGGAAGAGAACAATGAAGCTTGCAATAACAGCTACGTAATCCTGCCGGCCTCTTCCATTTCGAGATCCACACTTCCAACAGCCAGCATTTTGGTGATTAATAAAGGATTCCTGATAAATAAGTAATCGCTGGTTCCATTCATACACACTTCATAATGCATTAAAGCATTGCTATTCATTTACTGGGTTTATGTTGACTAAAACAGTTATCCAACATGTTTCATTACATGGTGTAAGAAAAGACTAGTAATAACTGAATAGCTGTGTGAGCCCTGTAAATTGGTTAAGCACTGAACAGAGTTTGCAAACAATTACTTCTTTCCATAAGCAGCAACAACAAGCATGGTGAGAGAAAGCTGAAGATTTGACATTATGACATCAAATTGTTGCCTGGACATCATTTTCGGTGGAATGGATCGAGCAACAATTATTTGCATTGATTTCAAATTATCTACTTTTTATTGCCAATACAAAATCACAAATTTCTCTGTTGTCAGTCAGCATTTTAGAACTGATTAATTAGGTACATCTACCTAAAGATGCAATAATGTGTTGTAATGTTAATTGTAAGGATATGAAGCATAGGAGAGGTATCTGCTCCATGTATAATGATATATTAAGCGCCTTATATGTAGGCAGTAAGCCCTACTGCAAGCATAAAAATAAGACACATAACATCAGGCCTGGCTGGAATAAGTATGTAGCTGAGTATCATACTGAAGCCCGTGAAGCCACCAAATCATGGGCTATGGCAGGTAGACCCAGACAGGGGCCTGTGTTTGTGCAAGAAGCTCATTAATGCAAGGTATAAGTATGCTGTTCGCTTCATCTGTAAAAATGAGCAAGCTATGAGGGCTGATTCCTTGGTTAAGAAGCTGCTCAGTAACAATGCTACAGATTTTTGGAAAGAAGTGAGAGCTCTTAACAGTTGCAAAACAATCTCTACCGTGTACTGTAGATGGAATCTCCAGAACAGCTAATATCGCGGAGTTATGGCGACAACATTATAGTACTTTATTCAACTGTGTCAAAGGTGACTTGTATCGGGTGGACAATATTGAGAGCAATGACTCAATGGTGATTATGTCACATGAGGTGTATCATGCCATGAACAAACTGCCCAACACCAAAGCAAGTGGCTTGGATCATATTTCTGCTGAACATCTTAAGTATGCGAGTATGAGGATAGCTCCTCTCCTTGCTATTTGTTTTACTGGCTTTATGATTCATGGCTTGTTACCAGACTCAATGTTGTCCATTCTGTTAGTGCCGGTCATTAAGGACAAAGCTGGTAAAGTAGGCAGCCTAAATAATTACAGGCCCATAGCTTTAGCCAGCATATTGTCAAAAGTTTTAGAAAGAGTTCTGCTGGATAGAATAAATGAGTTTGTTAACTCCTTAGATAACCATTTTGGGTTTAAAGCTAATCATGACACTGACTTTTGCATATATATTAAGTGGGTTGGTGGCGCAACCGACGTGTAATTATTGTGGCCTTGTCAAAAATAAAGTTTAGTACTACACGCTACAAATCCCAGTTGTGGAGACACTGGTATCGTTGTCTCGTTGTAGGACATTGATCATTCTTTTATTCTGGATTTTAATTCATGTATTGTGTTCTTTTTTAATATATAATTTATGAAGCTTTTATAAGTGATATACTAAGATTTTATATGTACTTTATGATATTTTTTAATATGCAACGCATTTTTATGTAATGTTGCCCCTTGTCTGGACCCTGAGTCTGATATAAAGTTTGTTATTATTATTACATTAATTCTGTAGAAGACAGAATGCTGCTAATTAACAACATGACCACCAAGTTATTTAAAATGATTCCCGATTTAAAAAAATCTACTTTATCTGAATAAAATATTATTTAAAAGTAATTTGTTATCTGTAAATGACATGAGTATGATCACTGAAATTAAAGGGCTTAACAATCTTCTTATTATAACATGATAGCAGAGCAGTGTGGTGGTTACGTTATTGCACACCAGAGGTCTTGGGTAGCCTCTAGAAGTGAGTTCATATCCCACGTGAACAATTTGAGCATTTAAATTTAGATAATTAAATAAATTCTAGAGTTTTAAAAAAGTTAGTGCCGGTAATGATGATCCTGAACCTGCCAATGATTGCAAAACCTATGGTTCACCAATATCAGAGGTTAACCTGACAATCTTACCCAGTCCGGCCTATATATGACCCCACCAATGTGCCTTACTCTAAGATTTCCTTTGTTGAAGGCCATTAACATGAGCTTAACAAGCAACACTTAAATCTTCTGTATGAAAAAAAATAATGTAAGAAAGATGACAAACCCAAAAATGAGAACATTTGTTTTAGTTGTCTACTTTCTTTTCCCCAAAGCATGTTAAATACAAGAAAATAACACTGCCTATTCCCGAATGACATCTCATTTTACAACAGCCAACCGAGAGCTTGCAACTGTTACTAAGATTCCTCCATCACCAGTCAAATGGAACAAGCAAGATTGAAAGGAAGCCATGGAGTTTGTGTGAACTGGTTAGTATTCTTAATACATCGAAAAGCCACAAATAATATTCACTGTGCCTTTTTAAGAAATTCAGAGGGATGCTGTTAGATGCAGTTTTGCTGCTGGAAGAGATGACATGAAGCCACAGCAGGATAAAGTAGCATGTTAGTATTTCACATTTGTTAATAACCATGTAACATGTCAAATAAAACGCAATTCAATTCAATTTAAGAATTAATCCAACGTAGCAATATATTAATTCAACATCTCAAACTGTAAATAACATTCATTTCAAATGAACAAGACATTGGTACGATAAGCAACTTCGCCAGCCTTAACAACTGTCCAGTGGCTCTGGGAATTGTATTCTGCACTATTTCAACGAGTTTGAACTAATTGTATCTATATATGGTATATCTGATTTGTTTGGGCAGCATGCAAAACAAAGGTTTACACTGTATCTCGGTACATGTGACAATTATAAACTCCGAGATTATTGCTTTAGCTTAAGAAGTCACATTACTTGAATCAAAGGAGATTTGAATATATAGTAATTCAAATTTATATTAAAACCAGATCTTTTTCAGTATTATAAAACTGGATGGAAACTGTAATTCTAAGAAGGCCGCTACACAGGTGATAGACAACATTTGTATTTGTATGCACTGCTTCTGAGAAAAGGACGGTTTCACTGCAATTCTACAGTTACAATCTTACAATCGGGTGCCTGCAATTTGGGTTATTACCTCGCCTTATGTGGCCAGTAACCATGTATGACATCACCCTCACAAGAGTCGGGAAGGCAAATTCCTTGTATGTGAATACTTGGCCAATAAACTTACTTACTTAAAGATCGAAAGAACAATCAGCTCTTTCGTGAGAAAGTGGTTCTTTCGGTGCCAGAGCAGCGTAGGCCTGTACAGTCAGGGGGTATTCCAGCTGCCTCTCTCTAGCCTCACAGAGGAGTTTAAGTGCACTAAAGTCAGACTAGAGATGACCCTGGCAGAATCAAGGGACACTGTCATCCGAGCTGCTGCTCCAACCCTGGCAACAGGAAAGAAGTGGACGGCTAAGAATGTGACATAGTAGGCAAAATCTGCTCTCCACCAAGGCGGCATGATAGGGTAAATCCAACACGGAAGAAGAGGCTTGGGGCTTGGGGGAAAGCAACCTTGCTGGAACAAGGCATCATCACTGGAGCGCTGGAAGTTGGTCGCGGCCGAAGTCCGCCGACAGGAGGAATCGAGTAGGTGTGCCAAGGCTGTGATGCAAGCTAAACAGGGCCAGTGGATGAGATGGAAGAGTGTGGAAAAGAGGAAGTTCAGCTGGAAGGACATGTGGGAGATGGAGGCGAGCAGGATATTCGGGCAACCTATGATGTCCTTCCTAGCCCAAAAAATCTCAACCAATGGCTGGGCAAAGATCCATCATGCCCCCTGTGTTCAACACCAGCCACGCTTAAGCACATCCTCACTGGGTGTAAAGTAAGTCTCTCCCAAGGACGGTACACCTGGAGACATAATCAATCAAGTGTTCAAATGCCTGGCAGCGACTCTGGAAAGCAGGAGAACAGCACATGGTGTATTTTGTGGAGCTCACAGTCCCTTGGGAGGATGCTGTGCAGGAAGCATTCGAAAGAAAGAAACTGCGATATACAGAGCTTGCAGCAGAGGCAGAACAGCGCGGCTGGAGAGCTAAGATCTGCCCGGTAGAAGTTGGATGTCGAGGATTCGTGTCAATATCAACCGTAAGACTGATGAAGGACCTGGGGATCAGCGGACAAGCCCTGTGCCAGGCCAAAGAAACATGGCGGGTGGCAGAATATTTTATTCTAAGTCAGTGTTTTGAGGTAAATGCAAGTTCATACTGATCTTCTGCATCAAGTTTAATTTGAACCTTCTACTATCCTACGCAACTGCAGGCCAAGTCCACCTTTAGCCACTTGCAGAGGCAGAGGAGTAGCAGCTCTGGCTGAAGAGGAAAGACCCCATTTGGTGTCCCAAATAACCGACTAGACAGATGCAAAGGGGGGTGATTCTGGGACGCCAGAATGCACAGCTGAGCCTACTGAAGACGTCGTGGGTCCAATCAGTGAAACGTCGATGAAAGTAGGTGCCCACTTGATAACCCCAATGACGTATCTGCCAAGCTTTTCTCAACATCGGAGGAGCATAGGGGAGTACATAAGGGACTCCATCACCACCGGGAGCAAGTTGACATTTGGCACTGTGTATTTGGAAACAGTTTAATGCCTAATTTCAACTTTTTCAAAACAAATTTCCCTCTCTACTACAGGTTTTCTCTTTTTGCTCCTGCTGGAACACTCTATCTTGGGGTATTGTCTGTGCCTAACCCAAAGCTGGTGAACGGTGGCAGTGGCCATGAATCACCTCAATCACTTATTCTCATCGAACCTCATTTCTTCAATGCATTCAAAAGCAAAATCATTACAAGTTTTTATTTTCCTCGCTCACTGAGAAGTATCCTGGTTTGGTGTCTTCAATGCTGTGGAAATCAGCTTAGACTTAACCAGGGATGGTCGAGACCTATCTGAAACCTTTGGTTCACATCTACATTCATCCATCCTACCACGAAGACAGCTTCTCTTTGACAGAAGTCGAAGCCTGTTGACAAGGATTACTCAAGGTTAATCCCTCCAAATAACAGGCTGTGGGTACCACTCAGAAAGATCTTTGCATCGAGGCACAGTGTTAGGAAATATGGGATACCAAGAAGAGTTTAAAATCAAATCAAAGAATTTGCCTACTGCTTATTTCCTATTGAATACTCAATATTCTGCATCTAGTGGCATGGTGGAAGCAGAATCCAACTCAATCTAACACACCAACAACAGATTTATGAAGGGGTTGAGTGAAAAACAAAATCAAAATATTGGCACCATTTATTCAGATGGACTGTTGAGTTGTGCAAAATGTCTTTCACTCAGTACTAGATGAATATTCCAGGATGGTAAATAGTGAGGGTGGAAGGCTGCAGTGTTTCAAATCATTTTAATTTTTCTCATAATTTCACAATTATTGACCAGAGCATCTTCTTGTCAAATTATAAGCCTTGAAATGTGATAGACATTTGCTACAATAATAAGCTTCATTCATTTACAGACACACTGACCTTGTTTACTGGAATGTGGAGCAGGGCCTGGGTGCATCTTTGCATCCCTTGTGAACCCAGCAAGGTTTCCTTTAATGGCTTCCAAAGCATCATCTCTGTTTTTTTCCCCAATCTGAAACCAGAATGAGAGAAGCAGGTGATTTATTACATAGAGCATATAATAGTTCAGCACAGGAACTGGTCCTTTGGCCCATAATGTTTGTGCCAAACATGATGCCAAGTTAAACTAATTTCATCTGCTTGTACATCATCCATATCCCTCTATTCCTTGCACATCAATATGAATATCTAAAAGCCTCTTAATCGCCACCATCTGCTTCCACCACCAACCCTGGCAATGCATTCCAGGTCCACACAACTGTGTGTAAAAAACTTGCCCTGCACATCTCCATTAAACTTTCCCCTCTCACCTTATAGCTCTGTCCACTAGTATTGGACATTCCCACCCTGGGAAAAAGGTTCTGACTGTCTACCTGTGTAGGAAGGAACTGCAGATGCTGGTTTAGATAGATAGCTGAAACCCTTAAATACACAGCAACATTCTGGTAAACCACCTATGCACCCTCTCCATACCCTCCACATCCATTCTGCAATGGAATGACCAGAACTGCACTCAATACTCCTAATGTGGCCTAACCAAAGTCTTATAGAGCTGGATCATGACTTTCTTGATGCAATTTAAGTATTATTAATTAACATGAAATTGGAAATAAAACCAAGCAATTATAAAATAACTGTTACACTTAACACTGAGTAAGCAATTGCTTCTCTCCTGCAAATGGCTGCTACACCCCAATGAAAATGAACAGATTAAATAAAGATCCCCAGGAGAGAGTGGATTAATGAAACCAAGTGCACAACTGGAACAACATCGACACCTGCTACAAAAACTAAAAGGTATGTGGGGTAGAGAACCAAAACAACTTGTGTTCTTTTGCATTTTGTAAGGCTATAAACAAATGGTATTTACTTTAATCCGTGCCACTGTATTCATGCAGTTTAAATGCTGTGGGAGCAACTCTCACTCACACAGCCACCAGCAGCCATGACAGGTTACATTCTACCCAAAGCTGTGATCTCTTAAAAACAGAATTTCACTATTTTCACAGAATGGATAATGTGTCCCTATAATCTTCAATGACATTCTTCATTTAATATGCCAACCATGTCATCTCTGGGTGCCCGCTCTACCACCCACCAAATGGAGCTCAGGGCCTGGCAGACATTGACAATAGAGACAACAACCTGGCTGCTTAACACCCGGCTTGAGATCGAACCATTCCTTTGGTTTATGTTTCATTGTCCTATCAGGAACACATGACAATAAACTCACTTGTTTCATACGCAAGAAGAAGTTCATTTAATAGCTACCCAGGATTTTATTTGAAGGATTTGAAGGGGGGGGGGGGGGGGGGGGGGGGGGGGATGTTAATTGTTTGCTGTTGAGAGACATCAGCACCAAGCTGCCCTCCAGGAACAATAAAGATATCTCATTAAGAGAATCCAAATACACACAACGGCATGAAGTTAAGGGCACCCATTAAACCAACACGTAAACAAAGGGCTTGTCCATTCAGCCATGTGTATATATTTAACCACAAACAGTATTATCTTGCAAACAAACTCACTGACAATTAATGTTTAAAGCTGTCAGGACTCATTGATTTATGAAGGAACTAAGTTATAATTATTCCATTCACACAAGTTCCAGTGCCTCTTTTCAGGGCATCATTCCACTTAACTTTCCAATTATGCCACGTTTAGATACAGAAAGTCTGTAGAAAATTGAGCAATGAACGGATTGTTCTAAATGTAGGTTTCTGATTGCAAAATCCTGACTATTATTTATGATGTTCAGTATTTTCCCCTCAATTTCTTGCATTTTTTTCCTTGGGAATTCTAAATCCCTTGTGGGGACCTCTCACCCACAATTGATGAGCAAGCTTTGACATGGAGGGAGAACCCCTCCCATCCCATTCTATGTTCCATAATTCAGCCCATTAAATGCAGATTATGGTTCAGTAATTTATGAAAACGGCTTTGACAATAGCAGTTTTGAATCTCACTAAAGAAAAGTGTGTCCGTTCTGAAACTTCTGAAGTTGTACTTGCCAATAACTATAGATTTTTTGGTTTTGGTCACCCTGTTATAGGAAAGATGTTGTTAAGCTGGAAAGAGTACAGAACTTTCAGAAAGCATTTGATAAGGTCCCATATAGGAGATTAGTGGACAAAATTAGAGCATGTGGTATTGGGGTAGGGCAATGACATGGATAGAAAATTGGTTGGCAGACTGGAAACAAAGAGTAGGGATTCACAGGTCCCTTTTAGAATGGCAGGCAGTGACTAGTGGGGTACCGCAAGGCTTGGTACTGGGACTGCAGCTATTTACAATATACATTAATGATTTAGATGAAGGGATTAAAAGTAACATTAGCAAATTTGCTGATGACACAAAGCTGGGTGGCAGTGTAAACTGTGAGGAGGATGCTATGAGGATGCAGGGTGATTTGAGTTGAGTGAGTGGGCAGATGCATGGCAGATGCATTTAATGCAGGATAAATATGAGGATATGCACTGTGGTAGCACGCCGCCACCTATGGCCGTCATTTTTGGCCACCTCGCTCAGAGCACCCTCCGCCGTATGAGTGCGGAGGATTTTTTCCGTCGATGAAAAATGAGAGATATATTAATGTTTTTACAAAATTCCCCATTCTCTCTGCTGCCTCCACTGGCGGCAGGGGGAGGGACTATAAAACCAGGAAGTGTCGTGTCTCACTCGGTCTCTGCCAGAACCAGGAAGCGAGAGGCTCACGGCTCTCTGAGCTGCGAATAACACTGAAGGCACGTCTACTCCACGGTGAGTCCCCTCGATGCGGCTGTAAAGTGGCTGCAGCCCTTTTTAAAAAGTTTGTGTTCACAAAGTGAATTTTGGTTGTCGGGTGGCAGCAGCCCAATTGTTTGCCTTGGCTTGGCTTTTAAAATCGTTGCAACAGCTGGATGCCTGCCCAAGCATCCATACGACCCACAATGTCTATACTAGCCCTCTGGAAACCAGTACCTTCGGCCCGCAACACCCATACTAGTGCCCCCCGACTGGCTAGCAGTATTGGTGACCAGCCCTCCCGTGTGATGCTGGGACCCAACGGGTCCCACTTAGTGTAGTTATTATCTAAATGAAGTCAAGTTGGGAACCGGGGAAGTACAACGGGTTCTGGGGGTCCTTGTTCATCAGTCATTGGAAGTAAGACTGCAGGTACAGCAATGAGTGAAGAAAGCAAATGGCATGTTGGACTTCATAGCAAGAGGAATTGAGTGTAGGAGCAAAGAGGTCTTTCTGCAGTTGTACAGGGCCCTTGTGAGACCACACCTGGAGTTTTGTGTGCAATTTTGGTATCCCAATTTGAGGACGGACATTCTTGTTATTGAGGGAGTGCAGCGTAGGTTCACCAGGTTAATTCCCGGGATGGCTGGACGGTCATATGTTGATAGAATGGAGCGGCTGGGCTTGTATACTCTGGAATTTAGAAGGATGAGAGGGAATATTATTGGAACATATAAGATTATTAAGGGTTTGGACACGCTAGAGGCAGGAAACATGGTCCCGATGTTGGGGGAGTCCAGAACCAGTACCCACAGTTTAAGAATAAGGAGTCACCCATTTAGAACGTAGAAGAGGAAAAACTTTTTCACAGAGATTTGTGAGTCCATGAAATTCTCTGCCTCAGAGGGCGGTGGAGGCTGGTTCTCTGGATGTTTTCAAAAGAGAGTTAGACAGAGATCTTAAAGACAGCTGAGTCAAGGGATATGGGGAGAAGGCAGGAACGGGGTACTGATTGTAGATGACCAGCCATGATCACATTGACTGGCGGTGCTGGCTTAAGAGTCCGAATGGCCTACTCCTGCACCTATTGACTATATACAAGATTTACGAGGATGTTGCTAAGACACGCTAGACATGCTAAATACACGCTAAAATTTAGAAGATTGAGGGGGGATCTTATAGAAACTTACAAAATTCTTAAGGGGCTGGACTGGCTAGATGCAGTCCAGAACTAGGGGGTCACAGTTTAAGGATAAGAGTGAAGTCTTTTAGGACCGAGATGAGAAAATCATTTTTTACACAGAGAGTAGTGAATCTGTGGAATTCTCTGCCACAAAAGGTAGTTGAGGCCAGTTCATTGGCTATATTTAAGAGAGTGTTAGATGTGGCCCTTGTGGCTTAAGGGATCAGGGGGTATGGAGAGAAGACAGGGATGGGATACTGAGTTGGATGATCAGCCATGATCATATCGAATGGCGGTGCAGGCTCGAAGGGCCGAATGGCCTACTCCTGCACCTATTTTCTATGTTTCTACACACGAGGGCCTGAACCATAGGGAGAGATTGAGCAGGCTAGGACTTTATTCCTTGGAATGCAGGAGGATGTGGGGTGTCAGAGGTCATGGGGAGAAGGCAGGAGAATGGGAGAGATAGCAGAGAGAGATAGATCAGCCATGATTGAATAACAGAGTAGACTTGATGGGCCAAATGGCTAATTCTACTCCTATCACTTATGATCTTATAGAGGGGTGCAAGATCATGGGATAATAGATAAAGTAAATGCACAGAATCTTCTGAGGGGCAACCTTTTTACATAAAGGGCAGTAGGTGCATTGAACGAGCTGCCAGAGGAGGCAGGTACTAGCACAACATAGAAGGAACATTTGGACAGGTACATGGATGGGACAGTTTTAGAGGGATGTGGGCCAAATGCAGTCAGATGTGACTATTGTAGATGGGACATGTTGGTAGCCTGGGCAATTTTGGTTCGAAGGACCTGTTTCCATACTGTATGACACTATGAACTAAAATGAACCAAACTGAACAAAAGCATATTTACGAGATTGCTGGATAGTACCTTCGGTTTCACACTGCTCAGAAGGCGAAGCTTCTGCTTTTGCTCTTCGAACTGTCGCCGTTTCCGTTCCTCTTCCATCATCTTTTGTTGCTGTTCAAATCGTTTTCTGGAGAAGCAGAGAAAACCAAAGACTAAATGGGGGGAGGGACTCAAATAGAGAAAGCTAGTAGACAGTGTGTGAGGCAGGAGGTAGAGGAGGGAAGCACTCAGACCAAACGTATAGGGGGGGGGAAGAAAAATAAATAAATAAACAGAGAATAAGAGGTGGTGGGGTTGTTAAATGTGTGAGCGTAGAGACAGAGGGTGTAAAATGAAGGTAGAAGCAATAGGTAGCAAGGTGAAAAGTAAACGTGGCAGGCAGACAAATCTAGGGCAAAAATCAAAAAGGGCAACTTTTCAACATAATTGTATAAGGGGTAAGAGCGTTGTAAAAACAAGCCTGAAGGCTTTGTGTCTCAATGCAAGGAGCATTTATAATAAGGTGGATGAGTTGAATGTGCAGATAGCTATTAATGATTATGACATAGTTGGGATCACGGAGACATGCCTCCAGGGTGACCACGGCTGGGAGCTCAACATCCAGGGATATTCAATATTCAGGAGGGATAGACAGAAAGGAAAAGGAGGTGGGGTAGCGTTGCTGGTTAGAGAGGAGATTAACGCAATGGAAAGGAAGGACATTAGCTTGGAGGATGTGGAATCGATATGGGTAGAGCTGCGAAACACTAAGGGGCAGAAAACACTAGTGGGTATTGTCTACAGGCCACCTAACAGTAGTAGTGGAGTTGGGGATGGCATCAGACAGGAAATTAGAAATGCGTGCAACAAAGGTTATAATGGGCGACTTCAATCTACATATAGATTGGGTGAACCAAATTGGCAGGGGTGCTGAGGAAGAGGATTTCTTGAAATGTATGGGGGATAGTTTTCTAAATCAACATGTAGAGGAACCAATGAGAGAGCAGGCTATTCTAGACTGGGTATTGAGTGATGAGGAAGGGTTAGTTAGCAGTTTTGTTGTGCGTGGCCCCTTGGGCTAGAGTGACCATAATATGGTTGAGTTCTTCATTAGGATGGAGCGTGACATTGTTAATTCAGAAGCAAGGGGTTCTGAACTTAAAGAAAGGTAACTTTGAGGGTATGAGACGTGAATTGGCCAAGATTGACTGGCAATTGATTCTTAAAGGGTTGACGGTGGATATGCAATGAAAGGCATTTAAAGACTGCATGGATGAACTACAACAATTGTTCATCCCAGTTTGGCAAAAGAATAAATCAGGGAAGGCAGTGGATCCATGGATAACAAGGGAAATCGGGGATAGTATCAAAACAAAAGATGAAGCGTACAAATTAGCCAGAATAAGCAGCCTAGCAGAGGACTGGGAGAAATTCAGAGTCCAACAGAGGAGGACAAAGGGCTTAATTAGGAAAGGGAAAATAGATTATGAAAGAAAACTGGCAGGGAACATAAAAACTGACTGCAAAAGTTTTTATAGATATGTGAAGAGAAAGAGATTAGTTAAAACAAATGTAGGTCCCTTGTAGTCAGAAACAGGTGAGTTGATCATGGGGTCAAGGTCATGGCAGACCAATTGAATAACTATATTGGTTCCGTCTTCACTAAGGAAGACATAAATAATCTGCCGGAAATAGCAGGTGATCGCGGGTCAAATGAGATGGAGGAACTGTGTGAAATCCAGGTTAGCCGGGAAGTGGTGTTGGGTAAATTGAATGGGTTAAAGGCCTATAAATCCCCAGGGCCGGATCGGCTGCATCCCAGAGTACTTAAGGAAGTAGCCCCAGAAATAGTGGATGCATTAGCGATAATTTTTCAAAACTCTTTAGATTCTGGAGTAGTTCCTGAGGATTGGAGGGTAGCTAATGTAACCCCACTTTTTAAAAAGGGAGGGAGAGAGAAAACGGGGAATTACAGACCAGTTAGTCTAACATCAGTAGTGGGGAAACTATTAAAGATGGGATAGCAGCACATTTGGAAAGTGGTGAAATCATTGGACAAAGCCAGCATGGATTTACGAAAGGTAAATCATGTCTGACGAATCTTATAGAATTTTTCGAGGATGTAACTAGTAGCGTGGATAAGGGAGAACCAGTGGATGTGTTATATCTGGACTTTCAGAAGGCTTTCGACAAGGTCCCACATAAGAGATTAGTATACAAACTTAAAGCACATGGTATTGGGGGTTCAGTATTGATGTGGATAGAGAACTGGCTAGCAAACAGGAAGCAAAGAGTAGGAGTAAACGGGTCCTTTTCAGAATGGCAGGCAGTGACTAGTGGGGTACCGCAAGGCTCAGTGCTGGGACCCCACCTATTTATAATATATATTAATGATTTGCACGAGGGAATTGAATGCAACATCTCCAAGTTGTGGATGACACGAAGCTGGGGGGCAGTGTTAGCTGTGAGGAGGATGCTAGGAGGCTGCAAGGTGACTTGGATAGGCTGTGTGAGTGGGCAAATGCATGGCAGATGCAGTATAATGTGGATAAATGTGAGGTTATCCATTTTGGTGGCAAAAACAGGAAAGTAGACGATTATCTAAATGGTGGCCGATTAGGAAAAGGGGAGATGCAACGAGACCTGGGTGTCATGGCACACAAGTCATTGAAAGTAGACATGCAGGTGCAGCAGGCAGTGAAAAAAGCGAATGCTATGTTAGCATTCATAGCAAAAGGATTTGAGTATAGGAGCAGGGAGGTTCTACTGCAGTTGTACAGGGTATTGGTGAGACCACACCTGGCGTATTGTGTACAGTTTTGGTCTCCAAATCTGAGGAAAGACATTATTGCCACAGAGGGAGTACAGAGAAGGTTCACCAGACTGATTCCTGGGATGTCAGGACTTTCATATGAAGACAGACTGGATAGACTTGGCTTGTACTCGCTAGAATTTAGAAGATTGAGGGAGGGTCTTATAGAAACACACAAAATTCATAGGGGGTAGGACGGGCTAGCTGCAGGAAGATTGTTCCCGATGTTGGGGAAGTCCAGGACAAAGGGTCAGTTTAAGGATAAAGGGGAAATCCTTTAGGACCGAGATGAGAAAAACATTTTTCACGCAGAGAGTGGTGAGTCTCTGGAACTCTCTGCCACAGAACGTAGTTGAGGCCAGTTCATTGGCTATATTTAAGAGGGAGTTAGATGTGCCCCTTGTGGCTCAAGGAGTCAGGGGGTATGGAGAGAAGGCAGGTACAGGATACTGTGTTGGATGATCAGCCATGATCATATTGAATGGCGGTGCAGGCTCGAAGGGCCGAATTGCCTACTCCTGCACCTATTTTCTGTGTTTCTAAATGTCATTGAATAGTTGTTATATTTACATCCCATTAATGATCCAATACAGTAACTGACTAACCCATTATAATTAAATGAGAAAGCTATTAATAGTAAACTACTTAAATTACATTATTTGATCTGCGTTACAATTGAACGTTTTATCATAAAATCATTATTCTTCGTGCAAATGTTTCGGGTAGTGGCCGAGAATTTACCCATTCTGCATGGAGCTTGGTTACTGCGTAAAAAGTGACATTCTGTCAATAAATATTGTCGGTATGAATAATAAGTGTGGGAGGAGACAAATTATCTACAAATTCAAGGAAAGGTATTTTTTGCCTATTGCACAAATGAGGAACACAAACGACAGCTTTATTATGTCTATCATTTTTAAGGAAATACAATAATCTGTGTAATTGCTTGAAACAGAAAACAATCTTACTGTTGCTCTTCAGCAAACTGTTTTTGCATATCCGGTGTGTACTGTGGCGGTGATGGCCGCATTGCCATGTAATGATGTTGTGGCATATATGGCATTCCCGCTGGTGGCATGGTACCCATCGGCATTCCACCCTGAGAGGTGCAAAGGTTTTCAGAAGTTACAAAGAACCTAGAAAAATAGAATAGTATAACACAGAAACAGGCCCTTCGTCCCATATTGGCTGTGCCAAACATGTTGCCAAGATCATCTCTTCTCTACCTGCACATAATTCATATTCTTAAATTCCTGCATATCCATATGTCTGTTTAAGTCTCTTAAAAGCCACTATTGTATCTGCCTCAACCACCACACCCAGTGGTGTGACCAGGCATTTACCACCTTTTGCATAAAACAATTCCCCACACATTTCCTTTAAACTTTGCCCCTCTCACCTTAAAGCTATGCCCTCCGGTCTGAGTTTTCCATCCTGGGAAAAAGGTTCTGGCTGCTACCCTATCTAAGCCTCTCATAATTTTATGTGCCTCTCATAATAGGATAATATAATAGAAGGGATATGGACCAAATGCAGGCAGGTGGGACTAGTGTAGCTGGGGCATGTTGACCAGTGTGGGCAAGTTGGGCTGAAGGGCCTGTTTCCCCACTGTATCGCTTTAAGACTCTATAATTTTAAAATAAGACTTCCAACAGAACATAACAGAAATGGAAAGGGTAATTAAATCCAACTTGCTTGCCTTTTTGCTTCGATCCATGTAGAGCCTTATTTATTAAGGCTGTATTGTAAAAACCTTCTGATGCAAACATCACCATGGTATCCCAATACATCTTTGAGCAAGTTGTTAATAATTAAGCAAACATTAAACAATGTATGGGAAACAAATGATAAGTCAAGTGTACCCTTTAAATAAACATTCAATTTGTACATACTCATCAAGATGTACAGTATTTGATAAAGCTTTTGAGTAACATGCAACAATAAGTATATTATTATGAATTAGAACTGGATTTAAACTATCTCACACAGCATGGGATGGAATTGTGACATCAACAAATCCAAGGCTATAAATTAACTGTGACCTGATTTGTGAAAGTAGTTGTGGGAGGGAAATATAGTACAGGTGCACAACCTTTTATCCGAAAGCCTTGGGACCAGACACTTTTCGTAATTCAGAATTTTTCGGTTTTCGGAATGGAAGATTTTTAGCGTAGATTTTAACGGCTGGCTCAGTGGTAGAGTGCTCGGCTCGTATCCGTAAGGTCGCGAGTTTGCGCCTCGATCCCGGCAGTTACTCGATCGCGAGTTTGAGTCTTCAATGTAGTTTTTTCTTGCAGAATAGGAGAGAATAGGGAGGGTTAGGCTGGGATCATTCTCTGCGAGATGATCTTAGTGCGGGAGACAAGTGTAGGAGAGGTGTACTGAGTGTGTGGGCAGAACTTTGGAAGTGATTGCCCACCATTCTCAAAAGCCGCTGTGTCTCCCTGTCCCTCCAACTCCAGAGGAATCTGCTCCCCGATGGGCCGCTACGGCGACAAGTGGCAGTTCGCCCACAGCCCGAGCTGTGCCCCCTCATCCGCAACCCGGGTTCCTCTGGAGTTGGAGCGGGGCTGGGCTAGAGTTGTTGCTGGCTGTGAGTCTCTGGGATCTCCGTGCTTGCAGTGGGCCTGGGGGTCGGTGTCCCGATGAGGGGGCGCAGCTCGGGCTGTGGGCGAACTGCCACTTGTCGCTGTAGCGGCGCATCGGGGAGCGGCTTCTGGTGGTCCTGACGTCTCTCAGCTCCTGTCCAGGGGGATGGCCGGAGACGTCAGGACCAACAGGAACCCGCTCCCCGATGCGCCGCTACAGCGACAAGTGGCAGTTCACCCACAGCCCGAGCTGCGCCCCCTCATCCGCAACCCGGGTTCCTCTGGAGTTGGAGGGCGGCTGGGCTAGAGTTGCTGCTGGCTGTGAGTCTCTGGGATCTCCGTGCTTGCAGTCGGTGGCCTGTTGGTCCTGACGTCTCCGGTCACCCCCCTGGAATGGAGCTGAGACTTGGAACTTTACCGCCCTTGCCCCCTCCCTCTGCAACTGCAAACAACCCCACAGTTCCCAGTCTCAGCCCCTGTACAGGGGGGTGGCCGGAGACGTCACAGCCCGAGCCATCAGCTTCTGTCCCTACGGGGACAGCGGAGAGCTTGTTCCTCTGGAATTGGAACGGGGCTGGGCTGCTGCTGGCTGTGGGTCTCTGGGATCTCCGTGCTTGCAGTGGGCCTGGGGGTCGGTGTCCCGTTGGTCCTGACGTCTCCGGTGACTGGCACTAGCTCCGACGTGAAGACAGTGCAAAACCCCCGCGCCGGTGCAATGCGCGGGGAGCTGGAGAGGGGAGGGAAGGGGTCACACACATGGCCGGGAAGCAGAGGGGTGTAGGTGGGGTGAAACTGAAGGGAGCGACAATTTGCTGCTGCCTGCACGCTGAGTTAAAAAAAGTTCCCACGCAAGACTCACGATACACTGTGTATCGTGAGTCTACCGTGGGAACTTTTTAACCTCAGTGGGCAGGCAGCAGCAGATTGTCAATTATTAACCCTCCCGCGCAATATACCCTCGCCTTCTCTTTTATGAATGGGGCTTTAGTACCCCTTTCTTCGAAGACCGACCGGAGGTTCCGCTGTCACCTCTGCGGGCCGCCCTCGGTGAACGTTTTCAAGGACCTTTCTTCAAGGACTGAAAAAATGTCGCTATTCGGAGGTTTTCGTTATTTGGACCTTCGGATAAAAGGTTGTGCACCTGTACTTGGAAAGATATGTTGGGGCAAAAACCATTTGATTGTTTTGCTTCAAGTTTCCTTACACAATTTACAGCTTGATGTGCAACCTATTACTTCTAAATAGTTGTACAATCACTGTTTAAGACTCACTGAAAAATAATTTGATAGAGGCACAATATATTCTTGCACAATTTATGTTTGTTGGTACCCTCCACATCTTGCAGAGTAGATTGGGAATCCACTATACGATGAAAATGATACCATAGACAATAATATAGCCAAAATATTATATTTTAAATGTCATACGGATGAAGAATATTGCAAGTCAAATGTTTATCACTGAATTACCTGCATAGGCATTGATCCAGCAGGCATCTGTGAACTGAAGTTCATTCCTATTATGCCTTGCATGTTAGCCTGCATCACAGGTACCATGGGGAATCCCTGCTGCTGCTGCTGCTGATGCTGCATTGGTGTCATCCCTACACAAAAAAATTGTGAAATGGAAACCTTCATTTAAACTCTATGCATTTTCTTAAAAATCGCTGAATATATGTTGCACAATTCTGTTAGAAATAAGAATATGGAACAGAAAGACATTCTTGCCATAGAGGGAGTACAGAAAAGGTTCACCAGACTGATTCCTGGGATGGCAGGACTTTCATATGAAGAAAGACTGGATAGACTCAGCTTGTACTCGCTGGAATTTAGAAGATTGAGGGGCGATCTTATGGAAACTTACAAAATTCTTAAGGGTTTGGACAGGCTAGATACAGGAAGATTGTTCCCGATGTTGGGGAAGTCCAGAATAAGGGGGTCACAGTTTAAGGATAAGGGGGAAGGGACCGAGATGAGAAAAACATTTTTCACGCATAGAGGTTTTTTTTTGGTTGGCGGCGCGACTCACCCGTTGCAGCGGCCCCTACAGCCTGTCTGTCTTTTTTTTTTTTTTGTTTAGTTAAATGTAGTGTTGGTGTTTTTTAATACTAGTTTTAAATGTGTATATGTGGGAGGGGGGGGGGGGGGAACTGTTTAAAATCTCTTCCCTGTCCGGGAGACCCGACCTTTTCCCTGTCGGGTCTCCGTTGTCGTTGGGGCCTAGCACCGTGGAGCGGCCTCCAACCTGAACGACCCGGTGGCTTGGGAGACTGCGGAGCTGCGGACTACTCACCATGGTGGGGCTGGCCGGCCTCGGAGCGTGGGGAGCCGTGGTGACTCGCTGCTGAGACTCGACTCCTGGGGCTCGGAGGCTCCAGCAACGCAGCCGCAGGTCCGGTGGACTGGGACATCAGGAGCTCGTGGGTCTGGGTGGAGAGACCGCTTCCCAGAGCTCCCGCAACGCGACTTCTCCAGCCCGTGTCGCAGGGTTACAACGACCCGGAGCGGGGACGGACATCGCCCGGCGCGGCTTCATGGCCGTGGGACATTACAGCGCCCGCCGGGGACTCCAACATTGTGACGTTTAGACCGGGAGCAGGGCCGTACATCGACCTGGCAGGGCCTAAAATGGCCGTGGGATTTATCATCGCCCGCCTGGGGCTTGGACATCGGGAGAGAAATGGAGAACAGGGGAGAGAAAAGACTTTGCCTTCCATCACAGTGGGTTCACTGTGATGGATGTTTGTGTGAATTAAATTGTGTGTATGTCTGTAGGAAATTGTCTTTGATTGTATGGCTGTGGAAACGGAATTTCGTTTGAGCCTCACTGAGGTTCAAATGACATGTAATAAATATTGTATTGTAGTGAATCTCTGGAATTCTCTGCCACAGAAGGTAGTTGAGGCCAGTTCATTGGCTATATGTAAGAGGGAGTTAGATGTGGCCCTTGTGGCTAAAGGGATCAGGGGATATGGGGAGAAGGCAGGTACAGGATACTGAGTTGGATGATCAGCCATGATCATATTGAATGGCGGTTTAAGCTCGAAGGGCCGAATGGCCTACTCCTGAACCTATTTTCTATGTTTCTATAAGAAACAAGAAAGTTTCAAGCGGGCTCCACAATGGAATAACATGTTCAATCCAGTCTTGGCCTCAACACTACTATCCTGCTCTCCCCCCATACTGCCTCACTCGACTGCAATTATGTCTGTCAAACCCAACCTCTAATTTCTTCAATAACTTTGCCTCCATTGCTCATCAAGATAATTATAGAATGTGTAGGAAAGAACTGGAGTAACTCAGCAGGACAGGGGGAAGGGTCTCCACCCGAAACGTCACCCATTCCTTTTCTCCAGAGATGCTGCCTGTCCCGTTGAGTTACTCCAGCACTCTGTGAAACGTCACCTATCCATGTCCTCCAGAGATGCTGCCTGTCCCGCTGAGTTACTCCAGCACTTTGCGTCTACCTTCGAGATAATTACAAATATCTATAACCCACCGAGAGAATAAATTTCTCGTCTTTGCTTTAAATGGGCAACCAGGTTAATTGATGCACCACAGTTTGAGATATATCTACTACAGGAATCATCCTCTCAGCATCTAACACTTCTTGGAACCTTATATGCTTCAATAAGATCACCTTTCATTTCATTCTCAAATGAGTGCAGGCTCAGTTTCTTTCCATTAATCAACTTTTGAATACCAGAAAGCAACCCAGTGAATATAAGCACCACATTCAACTAAGTATTTTGTTCCTTAAGTATGTTGGTCATCAAAGTTCTCAGTAATTACTGCTTTGTATTTATTGATTGTATACATTTCTCCATGGTGAAAGAACATGGAGAGCCTACTGGTACCCTGAGGCCCTCTGACACTACTGAGCAGTTCATGCTACTGAGTGACTTTGTGACAATGATCAAGTATTTACTTATTTGGGAAAGCTCTCTCCTCAGTTGAGAAACAAACATGAAAGTGGCTCATAACTATTGGGCATGTCTTCATTGTTAACTCAGTAGAGAAATGACATGTTCATCAATGCAGCTTGAGTTGCAATAAATTAATATGCTGTACAAATGATAAGGCAATATTTGGTGAAATTTGTAAATTTGGAATATCTAACACAATTGCATCAGATGCCATATTTTATTTTGCATGTGCCCTGATTACATCCTTGTAATTGAGGCAGTGCCGCTTAGGTTCACAAGATTGATCCCTGGGATGGCAGGAGTGTCATATGAGGAAAGATTGAAAAGACTAGGCTTCACTGGAGTTTAGAAGGATGAGGCGAGATCTTATAGAAACATATAAAATTATAAAAGACTGGACAAGCTAGATGGACGAAAATTGTTCCCAATGTTGGGAATGTCCAGAACCAAGGGCCACTGTCTTAGAATAAAGGGGAGGCCATTTAGGACTGAGGTGAGAAAAAATGTTTTCACCCAGAGAGTTGTGAATTTTGTGGAATTCTCTGCCACAGAGGGCAGTGGAGGCCAAATCACTGGATGGATTTAAGAGAGAGTTAGATAGAGCTCTAGGGCTTAGTGGAATCAAGGGATATGGGGAGAAGGCAGGCACGGGTTATTGATTGGGGACGATCAGCCATGATCACAATGAATGGTGGTGCTGGCTCGAAGGGCTGAATGGCCTCCTCCTGCACCTATTTTCTATGTTTCTATGACAGGTACAAAGTGCTGGAGTAACTCAGTGGGACAGTCAGCATCTCTGGAGAGAAGCAATGGGTGATGTTTCGGGTCAAGACCCTTCAAAAGTACCTTCTCTAGACATTATAATAAAAGCCTTTTCTCGTCTCCACCGGTCCCCCTCCTCTTGGACTCCCCGGAATGGCCTTTTACCTGACTAGACCTAATTATAATAAAAATGGCTCCAGAGTTGAATGCCCTGCGTAGCGATGCTTGAGGTACCCTACACAATCTAGTCATATTTAAAGGATTGGGAAAGGAATTGTTGCAAGTAATACAGAGTGAATTATGTTCTAGCTTGGAGCAGTTCCTGAACCGTTTTATATTATGGCAGAGAAAAAAACTCAATCACGAACTGGATGTGTGTTATTCCAAAGATAGATATGGATCACATGCAGGCAGAGGAGATTAACATGTGAGAAGTGAGAATGTAGGAAGTTTAGATACAGGGAACTGCAGATGCGGGTTTAGAAAGAAGACATAAAATGCTGGAGTAAGTCAGCTGGTTAGGCAGCATCTGTGGAGAGCACAAGGGCCTGTCCCTGTGCTGTACTGTTCTATGTTTTATGTTCTAGATCTGTTGCTTTGGATGTGAGATATAAGATAAATTAGCTTCTTTCACATCTTTGCAATAAATTAGCTTCTTTCACATCTATTGTGTAATTTGAAGTGTATTTTGCAAACATTCATATGCAGTTTGTATCTGCTACTATTCATGTTTTTGGCATGATACATTTTTTTTTGCAGTTTTATAGTGTAGGTGTGGTACGGTCATTTTATTGTTTATTTCATCCACCAACCTATCATCACCCCAGTTTCCCAACTAAAGGTAGAAGCATAACAATAATTAACTCATTTTAAGTGTAACAAATGATAACAGTAGACTGCAAATAGATTGTAGCATATGCGATCTCCCACTTATTTCTGATAATTGACTAGTATTAAAGGCTTCCCAAATATCAAGCAAACAGCACCAAAATAAACATATCATTTTCAATTATAAACAAATACTATGTCAATTTCTGTACTGTGAGAATATTAAACATTTTCTTTAAAAGATAATTCAAAACTACAATGCAAATTAAGCCGTACAGATTGACATCTGGTTCTGTGCTTTCCCTTTGGCCTTCTCTACAAATCAAAGGGTGCAGTAAGAAAGAAAATTAAAATGTAATGTCACACATTTCACAAAAGATTTGAGAATGGAAACACACCAGAGTGCAGTAGTGCAGTATGTGGACCAAAATGTCTTGCAATTTATCTCTATGCTGAGCTAGCTGATAGCAATTTGGTTCTTCCTAAGGATCTGTGTCCTAGTCCTAAAATAGGGAGAGGGCTTGTCAAGGAATCCTGCTGTTATACCGATGGTAACAGGGAAAAATACTGAGCGTTTTTTTTTAAATGACAAATGAAGCAAGGAGAGTGTATATAGGTTTACTGGTAATGAAAAGATAAGTGAGTAAGTGTAATGTGAGAAGGATATACCAAAGCTATAGCGATCTTGCTGTCAGCAGTGGCTTTATCCGCTCCCGGTTTGACCGTCACTCTATCTAGTTGGCTTCTTCACCCACTGCCGTCGCCGCCTCCTCTTTCTCCCACTGAGGCGCTCACATACTCCACCTTGGAAGCGACAGCAGGTGAGAGGGGAGGGAGCCTCACAGTAAGATGCCAAATGAACAGAGGGGCAGGTGTTCCAGTGGGGAACGGACAAATTCACCACTGACGGCAAGAAACATCAGGTGAGAGGGCCTCGCACCTTGCGAGTCGGGAGTGGGGTCGGAAGCCGCCACATTTTCTGAAGAGTGTTTTCATGTGTCATTTTAAAAAAGAGCTCAAGATGTTTTCACTTTTCACTCTCATTTAATGTACAAAGCACATGTAACTGTGCAAGCAGTAAAGTACTGGTGCTGCCATTTCAGTCTGCACAAGTTATATTAGCATTTTATTTTATCTTTAGTTACATATTTTGTATAAGTCGCACTCAATGCAGAAGAGTTTGTTCAACACATTCTGGGTTAAATACATGTTCCAGCATGTAGTTTATTGAGATTCAAAGTTCATTATTAGACTGTTATGGTAACCCACGAATAACAGAGAATTCAGCAGGTGCCTTGTATTTAGTGGAAAGTTAATGTATGTATGGCAAATGTGTCCATGGGTGACCATATGAAAGCAGCTGGAAACAAGCTGAAAACCTGGTTACGTTAAACTATGAGTGTCAGTGAGATTGTTTTCTTTCAAAGAAAGTGGTGTGCAGAAAAAACAGCAATGGAGGAAAGAAAAATGAACAAAGGTTAATTGCTTAGTTATTTTTATACGATGAGTGTTGGAGGGAGGGTGCAGTGGAAAGGAATGTGTCGCAGGTGAATTATTTCATATTTCCAAAAGCATCACCAGCAAATAATCACTGCATCATTTTTCTTATTGATCAAAAGATAATAAGCAGGGCCAGCTGATGCACAACACATTGTTTACAACATTTATATGTATTTCCCAATTTAAAAATGTTTTAAGCCAAATCCAGCAACTGAATAATAATTTACTCAGAGCTCATTAGTGCATTAAAAGAAACACATGCAAAACTGGGGCATTGCAATGAATGGTTCAAAGAATGATGGCAATATAGTGATACAGGATACATAATGGTGAAAAATGTTACATGGATACAAGAGGAAAGCATCAAGATATGCATGGTAGAACTGCAGCAATGCCATACATACCTTGGGGAGGAATTAATCCCCCTGATACTGGGAACATGAAGCTGCAAGCAAAGACCAAAAAAAACATTAGCATAAAAGATCTTTACAAGTTATGAACAGAATTTGAACTGGTCTGTCCTTAAAATCTATATTAAACTACAGAAAAATAATCTTTACACAAAGGGCAAAATACCCTGCAACAATTGATTACTCCGTCTACAAATAGTTCAAAAAGAAAAATGAAGAGGTGTTTAGAAAGGAGGGGGCTTGTTGGAGAAAAAAGGAAGTCAGGGGATCGGGCTGACTTAAACCCCGAAGAAGAAGCACAGAATCGATTTATTGTTACCTTCTCCACGTTAACAATGATCGATTGTACATTTACCTTGATCTCCATCCTCCGTCTCGTTTTAACACCTTACATTTCCTTATCTCTGTATCTCCCTCTCCCCTGATTCAGAAGGGTCTCAACCCAAATCACCCATTCGTTCTGTTCAGGGATGCTGCTGAGTTACTCCAGCATTTTGTGTCTATCTTCACAATTGATTCAACTTGCTGGATCGGCTGTTCCCATGTTAAATATTAAAATAATTCCATGCCAAAACTTTAATATCACAGTTAAAAAGCCTAAAATGGCCACTCACTTAAGGGTGTGTTTGCTATATTCATCTTTTGGCCTTGACCATTTTAAGTAATCCTTAATGGATGCAGCAATTTCAAGAGCCCCATTTTACAAACCAGGGACACAGATTTAATGTGATGGCCAAAAGATACAGTGGGAACACAATGATAAACTTTTAGTTCAGGTAGATTTATTATTATTTAGTCTTCTAACCCTAGAGTGGATGAAAGCAGAGTCAACCAGTGTTTAAAAAAATAAACTAAATATTGTAGAGGGGAAATAATTTGCAGGGCAGAGGGAAGTAATACAACAGTACTGACTGGATGGTTCAACATAGCATTGATTCAACGGGCCAATTACTTAGCTGTATTGAGATGAAATGCTTCGACCCCAACGCCAAGCATTTTCTCAAAAAAGAATGATGTAACAATCTGCACAAATGGAATTCCCCTTTTAAAAGAACAATGAGTAAATTACAGGCTGAAAATGGAAAATTCAGTTTAAAAAAAAAAATTAAAAAAATGTGCAAAGCACATTGAGATAGCAGCTACTGCTAGTTTGTCCAAATTCAAATTTTCCCTTTTCCAGATATCGACAAAAATAAAAGCTATCCATAAAAGGACATGCTCAGCATATCCTGAATATTTGCAGTGATATGTACATTAATGCTTTTGATACTTATTCACAGGATGTGGGTGGTGCAGGTATTCATGGTATTTATGATTCATCTCCAGTCGTTCCTGGACTTGGGAGGCAGCCAAGAGGTAACCACGTTGGTGCATGATGGTTCTCATGTGCAAGGCCAGGAAAGGGAAATAAATGTCTCTGAAGAGCATGAGTAAACCAGATGGGCCTGGTTAACATGATAATCCTGAAGTTTCATCATTTACAGTTAATAAGATTAATTTTATTAGAAAAAAAATTCTGGCTTTTTATTAGTTAAGTTACAAACTGAAAAAGGATTTGAATTAATCAATGGCCTAAGTTGTTGGCTATTAGTTTAGTAACACCCATCACATTGCTATTGTGTTTAAGAGGGAACTGCAGATGCTGGAGAATCGAAGGTTACACAAAAAAGCTGGAGAAACTCAGCGGGTGCAACAGCATCTATGGAGCGAAGGAAATAGGCAACGTTTCGGGCCGAAACCCTTCTTCAGACTGATCGGGGGCGGGGGTGGGTGGGGACAAGAAAGGGAAAAGGAGGAGTAGCCAGAAGGCTGGGGGATGGGAGGAGACAGCAGGGGGGCTGAGGAAGGGGAGGAGACAGCAAGGCTGCTGCACCCGCTGAGTTTCTCCAGCTTTTTTGTGTAACATTGCTATTGTGCCTTTGTGCAGTACTGCAGCTAGTTACCAACCTCAGAGCCCACTGGAGTTTTGTTTTAATATCAATAATGTTACCTATGCATCATTAAATTATATGATCAAGATTTGTCTTCACCTCTTGGAAAAATGAGTCAGCAACTCAACAAAGTCCACCAACTTCCACATCAAATTTGTATCAGACTACTGCACCACCCTTAAGCACTGACAGAACCTCCCACATATTAACTGTTACACAGTATTGGTGCAGAACTATAAGCCTGCCTCAGTGTCATTAAATGTACACTAGGTCACAACCAAAATACAAAGTGCTGAAAGAAATCAGCAGGGCAGGCAGCATCTGTGAAAGAGCAGACGATATTTTGGGTCGAAATCTGTCTTAAGACTGATAGGAATAGGGGGAAGAGAAAGCTTGAAAAGAGAGGTGGAGCAGGATAATGCTTGGCAAGTGATAGGTGGATAAGGTTATGGGGCGGCGGGGGTGGCTGAAGGGTGGAGTAAGTGACAAAGGCTAGAGGTGCAGACAAATGGGCGTTAATAAGGAAAGAAGAGGAGGAGTAAAATATTAAGGGGGGGGATGGGATAGGGGTAAGAATGAGAGGGGATAAAAGAGCAATGGGGATTCGGGGGTGTGAAATAGTGCGAGAAGGAGGGCAGTTAAAATCTTCTCATTCTTATTGCAATTCCCATACAAAACATTCTGTTATTGGCCTCCTCCATTGCCAGAGCGAGGCCACATGCAAACTGGAGGAACAGCACCTCATATTCTGTGGTACACAAAAATGCTGGAGAAACTCAGCGGGTGCAGCAGCATCTATGGAGCGAAGGAAATGGGCAACGTTTCAGGCCAAAACCCTTCTTCCCTTCGCTCCATAGATGCTGCTGCACCCGCTGAGTTTCTCCAGCATTTTTGTGTACCTTCGATATTCCAGCATCTGCAGTTCCTTCTTGAACACCTCATATTCTGGTTGGACAGTTTGCAACCCTGCGATATGAACATTGAATTCTCTAATTTCACGTAATATCCCCGTTCCCCTCTCTTTCTCTTTCATCCCAGTACGCACACATTCCTCCCCCCTCCCCATCCCCCAACCCGTCACAACATCTTTCCCCTCCTTCTTATCTCTCATCCCCGTCCCCCATTCCCCTTAACCCACCCCCCATTGCATTCTACCTATATCCTTCACTCTATCTTTACAGTTCAGTCCTCCTATTCCCTCCTTTTCTAACACGATATTGTCTCCTTTTCTCCTCTAGTCCAAGTAACTCACTTCATCCATTTGCCAATCACCCCCTCACCTGTTTTCACCTGCTGCTTGACAGACTGTGTCATGCCCCCACTTCTCTTCTCCAGCTTTCTCCCCCACACTCCAACCAGTCTGAAGGGTCCCAACCCAAAAGGTAATCTGACCATTCACTTTGCATAGGCTGCCTGATCTGCTGAGTTCCTTCAACACTTTGTATTTTGCTCAAGATTCCAGCACCTGCATCTCTTGGCTCTACTGGATCATAATCAATTACTGTGTGATCATGACGTGAAGAATGCTAGCAAAGGAGAAGACCAGACCTGCAAAAAACAAGCAAGTTTTTTCCTGACCTTAGAATATAAACCGAGCAAATTTCATCTCTTAAATCACCACATTGATTATTTTTAGCTTCAAAATCAAACTACTGACAGAAAACCTTTACAATTACTAAATTATGTCAGTACATTTGAAATAAGAACACCGAGGTACTAGTGTTTGCAATTATTTACTTAACTTAGGACCGGAGAATCCAACCTATTTATTAAAAATCGTGGTTCTGGGTGGGAGCTATAACTGAACAGGCTTTTCCATCTGAGATTACATTTCTTTCACAGCGCATTACCATTATGACTCATAATTGAACAATATCACACATAAACAATAAAAAAATATTAACAATTATTTATGCAATGTGCCTAATAACTGCTTAAAGAGAATAAATATGTTAGTCTCGACAGTTGGTGAGCAAAAATCCTACTCGAGAGACCTAAAGTAATCAAAAAACAAAGTGCTGGAGGAGACAAAGAGGTAGAGAAATGGAGAGAGTGGTCAGGGATAGTCCAAGTGAATTTCAGGAATCCCTCTGTCTCCATCACAGGGTGTAGACTATCAACTGATGTCTACTATCCTCACCTACAAAGCCCTCCACCATTTGGCCCCCACATGTCTCACTGACCTCCTCTCCCCCTACCAACCCTCACGGTCCCTCAGATCCACATCTGCCGGTCTCCTCTCCATCCACAAGTCCAACCTCCGCAGTTTAGGGGACAGAGCTTTCTCCAGGGCAGCTCCCAGGCTCTGGAACTCCCTCCCCCCAACTGATCCGCAATTCCGTGTCCCTCACCATCTTCCAGTCCCGCCTCAAGACCCATCTCTTCACCTCTGCCTATCCTTAGCCCCACGTCCCCCTCCCTTTTCGTCTGTGCATTAATTGCCTCATATTGTGTTTTGTATTGAATTCTGTCTTTACTTTGTGTACTAGTCATGTCTCTACTATTTATTTCATTCCCCTTACATGTTTTTCCTCTACCTGCTAAATTTTTGTAAGGTGTCCTTGAGACTCTTGAAAGGCGCCCATAAATAAAATGTATTATTATTATTGTTACTATAAATCCACTGACAGTTTCCTTGACACCTCTTCCAATCGTGCTTCTTGCAGGGACGCCATCCCTTACTCTCAATTTCTCTATCTCCGTAGCATCTGCTTCCAAGGCGAGGCTTTCCACACTAGGATGGCACAGTGGCACAGCTGGTAGAGACCTGGGTTCGATCCTGACCTCGGGTACTGTTGTGTGCAGTTTGCATGTTCTCGCTGTGACCACGTGGGTTTCCTCCAGGTGTTCTGGTTTCCTCCAACATCCCAAAGACATGTGGGTTTGTAGGTTAATTAGCCACTGTAAATTGCCCCTAGTGTGTAGAGTGGATGAAAAATTGGGATAACATAGAACCAGATGGTCGAAGTGGACTCACTGAGTCAAAGGGCTTATTTCTATGCTGTATCTCCAAACTAAAGTCACCCTCCAACCAATGTTATGGAGGAAGTCCTTTCCTACCTCCCCTCAGTCTCCTGCTGTTCCGTTTTCACTTCCCTTCTTCCAGAAGGACCAAGGATAGAGTTCCACTGATCCTCACTATCCCGACTCCTCCCCAGCTACATTCAACCACCCCTTTCCACAGTGCAGACACATATATAGCACAGAAACGTGCCGATGCTGACCAAGATGCCCCATCTACACTAGGCCCAAATGCCTTTGTTTGGCCCATAGTCCTTTAAATCTTCCTTTACTCTGCTTGGTTTGCTCACTCCAGCTCACCCAAACCACCTCCTTCCCAGGTACCTTTTCCTGCAACAATAGGAAATGTTAGAACTATCCCAACATTTGTTCTCTCAATTCCATCCAGGGACCATAGAAACCTTTCCAGACGACACAGAAATTTAGGTACACCTCTTCAAACTTTACCTACTTCATTCGGTGCTCCCAATGTGACCTACTTTACGTCAGTAGAAATCTAGCAAATCTTTGAACTTTAACTGTTGATCCGATTTTGTTTTGAAAGTCACTAATGGAATCTGCATCCACCACTCTCCAACAATGCATCCTGGATCATAACTACTCCATGTAAAAAGATCCCCTTTACATATTGTAAGATTTTCTGGCAGTCACTTTAAACCTATGTCCTTCGACCCTTAGTTTAGATTAGTATGTTATTGTCATGTGTATCGAGGTACAGTGAAAAGCTTTTTGTTGCATGCTATCCAGTCAGCAAAAAGAGTATACATGATTACAATCCAGCCATCCACAGTGTACAGATACAGGATAAAGACTATAACGTTTAGTGCAGGATAAAGTCCAGTAAATCCAGTATACTACATCCCAGTGTATAGCTAGTACAATAAAACATATAATAATTTAACAATATGTCAAAATATTGCACGGTGGTACTCATTAATTATCATGAAATATAATTATCAAGCAAGTAAAGAAAAAGACGATAATCATGTATTTTTACAGAGGTGGCGGCCCAGCATCAACTCACCCTGACTCTCCCGCAGCTCTAGGTCTTCACACCTACTCACATGCGCACACACACCCACCCGCACACACCCACCCACCCGCACCCACTCACACGCACACTCACCCACACACACCATCTCACTCACACGCCCACCCACTCACACACACCCGCCCGCCCGATCGCACCCCACTCACACCCGCCCACCCCACTCACACCCACCCCACCCACTCACACCCACACACACCCACCACCCACCACACACCCACCACACTCACCCCACCCACCCACTCACACCCACCCACCCTCCCACCCACCCACTCACACCCACCCACCCACTCACACCCACCCACCCACTCACACCCACCCACCCACCCACACCCACCCACCCACCCACCCACCCCCACCCCACCCACACCACACACCACACCCACCCCACTCACTCACACCCACCCGCCCACTCACACCCACCCACTCACACCCACCCACCCACTCACACCCACCCACCCACTCACACCCACCCACCCACTCACACCCACCCACCGCCGCTGTCGCCGACATTTACCGTCTCTGTGCTGCCGACACGTATCTCTACTCCAGGCCCCCCCCCACGGGCCTCCACCAGGGGCTCCGCCGACCCTCGCCGCTCCACCGGCCACCAGCGGGCCAGAGCCGTCACCTCCCCAGAATTCCAAGCTCAGCACCAGGCCCACAACCTCCACCATGCAGACGGCATGTGGTCTGACTCTACTGGGTCCTAGTGCTCCTCCCCTCCTACAGGGAACATTGGTAGCATACAAATCTAACAATGTTTCCCGACTTTTAATAAAAATGCTCGTTATACACTTGATGGGAAAAAAAACCCACATTACTCTGCATGAATTAACACTTTTATCATAAAAACACACACATATACACACACACCAACGTTTTAGAAAGCTGCAACATGACATCCTGACTCTTGTACAAATCCCTCTGTGCATAAATGTTGTGAAGAGTCTTGCCACTGTCTGTCAATTTTCCTTTTATATTCGACCTCCCAATGTGCAACATCTCACGCTTGCTTGGATGGTAGATGAAAAATGCTGGAGTAACTAAGCATTGGGTGACATTTCGGGTCAAAACCCTTCTTCAGACCTTTCTTGACCCGAAATATCACCCATTCCTAATCTCCAGAGATGCTGCCTTTCCCGCTGGACCAACAAAAACTTATATATCAGGCTGTTATTCATTAATTACAGCTCAGCATTTAATACCATCATCCCCTCCAAGCTGGTTTCCAACATCTCAGATCGGGGTCTCTGCGCATCCCTCTGCAATTGGATCCTCGATTTCCTCATCCACAGACCACAGTCTGTCCGTATTGGTGGAAATGTGTCATAGTAGAGAGCATGCTGACCAGTTGCATCGTGGCTTGGTACGGCAACCTGAGCGTCCAGGAACGGAAAAGGCTGCAAAAAGTTGCAAACTGCCCAGTCCATCATCGGCTCCGACCTCCCTACCATCGAGGGGATCTATCGCAGTCGCTGCCTCAAAAAGGCTGGCAGCATCATCAAGGACCCACAACATCCTTGCCACACACTCACCTCTCCACTGCCATCAGGTAGAAGGTACAGGAGCCAGAAATCTACAACATCCAGGTTCAGGAACAACTTCTTCCCCACAGCCATCAGGCTATTAAACACAACTTCAAACAAACTCTGAACTATAACAGCCTATTGCACTTTATCTGTTTATATATATATACTAGACTAAGTGGGACCCGTTGGGTCCCAGCATCACACGGGAGGGCTGGTCACCAATACTGCTAGCCAGTGGGGGGGGCTGTCTGTTGCGCTAGTATGGGTGTTGTGGGCCGAAGGTACTGGTTTCTAGAGGGCTAGTATAGACATTGTGGGCTGTATGGATGCCTGGGCAGGCATCCAACTGTTGCAACGATTTTAAAAGCCAAGCCAAGGCAAACAATTGGGCTGCTGCCACCGAACAACCAAAATTCACTTTGTGAACACAAACTTTTTAAAAAGGGCTGCAGCCACTTTACAGCCGCATCGAGGGGACTCACCATGGAGTAGACGTGCCTTCAGTGTTATTCGCAGCTCAGAGAGCCGTGAGCCGTGACCCTCTCGCTTTCTGGTTCTGGCAGAGACTGAGTGAGACACGACACTTCCTGGTTTTATAGTCCCTCCCCCTGCCGCCAATGGGGGCAGCAGAGAGAATGGGGAATTTTGTAAAAACATCAATATATCTCTCATTTTTCATCGACGGAAAAGATCCTCCGCACTCATACGGCGGAGGGGGGCTCTGAGCGAGGTGGCCAAAAATGACGGCCGTAGGTGGCGGCATTCTCTCGGAAATCGCTGCACAGTCGGCCAAAATCGGTCAAGATCAAAGATTTAGTAATATATAGATATAGATATATATATTCAATGGTATATGGACACACTGATCTGATCTGTATTTATGCCTACAATATTCTGTTGTGCTGCAGCAATGCAAAAATTTCATTGTCCTACCTGGGACACATGACAAAAAACTCTTGACACTTCACTTGAGTTACTCCAACAATTTGCGTCTATCTTCGATTTAACCCAGCATCTGCAGTTCTTTCCCACACATGGATTAAACTCTATCTGCCATCATCTGTAACATCCATTTCCTGCTGTACACTTTGCCAGCCTTCATATGTGTGCGTGATGTGTGCAGTGTTTGCGGTGTGTGTTTATCACACACACAACAAAAGTTGCAGACCAGATCCCTGCGGACCACCACTAGTTAGAGACCTTAAGGCAGAAAACACCCTGAGGGGTGTTTAATATTTAATATTCCTATTAAAATTTAAAAAATATTCCTGGTTTTATCTTCCTGAATCTTATTCAATGCAGTAATCATTTGCTGTTCGATTAGCATAAAGCTAAACTAGTAATGCCATCCACTCGAATCCCATTTCTAGCCAATTACAGATAGAACCATAATAACATGACCAGGCAGGGGATGGAATGAGGAAAAGAAACATGGTTTTTTTTGGACAATGATCAGTTTGACATTAGCAATATTTGAATTACATTTCTTTTTATTATGAAGGTGGTTTTCAAAATGTCTGCTTTAAAACATAATTGGTGGCCCTAACTTTTACTTTCTTAATGAATTCATGCAATTTCTAATTGCCCTTGAATATTCAGTCAATATTCAGAAAGGCAGTCATGGGACAACCAGTTTGGTTGATTCATTGTCACTTACAGACCAGACAGGAATTATTATTTTTCTTTAAAAGTGAATCTAATATGTCAAGCAGTTGCAAAGTAATTCAAGTTTTAATTATCAAAACTTCCTCAGTGACCACACTGGAATGTAAATTCATGCCTTTGGTCCTGGATTTTGGCTGATACTCCAGTAACTTAACCACTACATTACATAGATACATAGACAATAAGTGCAGGAGCAGGCCATTCGGCCCTTCGAGCCAGCATCACCATTCAATGTGATCATAGCTGATCATTACCACATCAGATAGATGACTGTATGGTTATCTAAAATAGCAGAGTAAAAAGAATTGTAGGTCACAAATTCTCCTTCCATGTTTTGCTACAGGGATTTTTTGGTAAGCAGTGCTCAACAAGCCAGCAGAAAAATCAACCATTCATTCATGCCAGTTGTGTCCAAAACTAAACATAGAAACATAGAAATTAGGTGCAGGAGTAGGCCATTCGGCCCTTCGAGCCTGCACCGCCATTCAATATGATCATGGCTGATCATCCAACTCAGTATCCCGTACCTGCCTTCTCTCCATACCCTCTAATCCCCTTAGCCACAAGGGCCACATCTAACTCCCTCTTAAATAGAGCTAATGAACTGGCCTCAACTACCCTCTGTGGCAGAGAGTTCCAGAGATTGTGTGAAAAAAGTTTTTCTCATCTCGGTTTTAAAGGATTTCCCCCATATCCTTAAGCTGTGACCCCTTGTCCTGGACTTCCCCAACATCGGGAACAATCGGAAACAATAAACATTAGGTGTAGCCAGGCCTCCTGAGCATCAAAAAATATAGTTCATGTTATATACTTACACACTGGGGACATAAACGAGACAATTTCAAAGCAGTTTTATTCAATCAACCCAACCCTGAGAAACTTCATTGTCATGATTATTGGAATATGATTATTGATTTTATGAATGCTTTTATTACACCATCATTGTTTTAAATGCGAGGAAGCGGAAGAACAGAGAACCGGGGAACTGGGAAACTGCGATCAAATTGTTGAATCCCTCGTTAATCAAGCAAGTTGCACTTGTCCACATTGGACCACTTGGACAATAAAAACACTTATTTAGGCTGGTTTTTTTATAGACTACAGCTCGGCGTTTATAACCATCATCCCTTCCAAGCTGGTTACCAAGCTCACGGAACTGGGTCTCTGCGCATCCCTCTGCAATTGGATTCGCGACTTCCTCATCCACAGACTGATCGAATTGGCGGAAACACTTCATCCTCAGGAACAATTAGTATGGGGTGGGAGATTGCAATCTTCACGTGGTCCACCCTGTTTTGACAAATGCAATCAACCCGGCATGCACAATCAAATAAGATCAAATAGAACAAGTTGTCCGACAACTTTAGGCTGTGCATGCCATACGCAAGAAAAAGAAGAAGGAACAGGAGCACCTCAAGGCTGCATGCTCAGCCCCCCTGCTTTACTCACTCTATACCCATGACTGTGTAGCCGAACATAGTGCAAACTCCATCATCAAGTTCGCCGACAACACCACTGTTGTGGGACGAATCACAGATGGGGATGTCAGAGAATCAAAGTGAGATTGACCGAGTGACCAAATGGTGCCAGCACAACAACCTGGCTCTCAACATCAGTAAGACCAAGGAACTGATTGTGGACTTTGGTCGGGGAAGGTATGCGGACACACAATCCTGTTTATAGATCCCTTCGATGGTGGAGAGGGTCAATAACTTCAATTATCTGGGCGTGCATATATCAGAAGATCTTTCCTGGACCCAGCACACCAATGCAATTATAAAGAAGGCACATCAGCGACTCTACTTACAGAGATTTGGCATGTCGAAGAGGATTCTCCTAAACTTCTACAGTAGACAGCATTCTGACTGGTTGCATCGTGGCCTGGTTTGGCAACTCCAGGAGCGGAAAAGACTACAAAAAGTTATGACCACTGCCCAGTCCATCACCGGCTTTGACCTCCCCAACATCGATGGGATCTATCGTAGTCGCTGCCTGAAAAACGCAGCCAAAATCATCAATGACCCACACCATCATGACCACACACTTATTTCACCATTGCCATCAAGAAGGCACAGAAGCCTGAAAACTGTAATGTCCAGGTTCAGGAACAGCTTCCTCCCTACAGCCTGAAGAAGGGTTTCGGCCCGAAACGTCGCCTATTTCCTTCACTCCATAGATGCTGCTGCACCCGCTGAGTTTCTCCAGCAATTTTGTGTACCTTCCTCCCTACAGCCATCAGGCTATAGGGAGGTTGCGCGGAGTCGAGGTCACGACCCGTGACCTGTACTGTTGCCACGCAACGACAACTGGAGGGCACGCAGTGAACTACAGGTAAGCATTTACTATGGCTGTCAGCACAGCCGGCCCTTCTTCTGGCCCAGCATCCGGACTGACTGCACACCCGCGGACCCCGGGCCGTCGATCCCCGCGGCCGGGGGTGGGAGGAAGAGGTCAGGGTGCCGCTGGGTGTGTGGAGGGAGCAGACCGTCCCCAACTCTGCTGCAGCTGACGTTGCCTGGAGCCGCGGCCCTGGCCCCTCGCCCCTTCTTCGCCCCAGCCACTCTCCCCCCGGCCCCCCACCCTTTCTTCCCCCCGGCCCTGCTACACCCGGCCCTGTGTGTGCCCTGCCGACCCACAGACCGTGACAGTGCGGCCAACAGGGGGAGACAGGGCGGAGGGCGGCCATGGCCGGACAGCGCTGACCCCGGGGCGAGAGTGCGGTTGTCCCGGGGGAAGTGCTCCTTCGGCCACTTACACCTTGGTGCTCGGGTTCAGAGCAAACCTTCCCGCTTTCAATGACAGCACCCACAAGTATTTATAGCGCAAAAAATGACAATTTTGGCGGTTTTTAACAGGTAAGAAGGTATGCGTCCTGTGTGTTAAGTGTGTGCTGGAGGCTGCCATGTCCTCCACGTGGATTGAGCTGCTCCGTGCGTCACGCCCTTTGACCCGATGACCTTACATGCAACCCTCCTATTAAACACTACAACAAATAAGCTCTGAGCTCTGAACAGCTAAAGACTATTATTATTGCACTATATATTATTTATTGAATTTTTTTTAAACTTCTCCCATTATGTACTTTGTTTACATATTCACATATTCTGTTGTGCTGCAGCAAGTAAGAATATAATTGTCCCATCCGGGACATACGACAATAAAACACTCTTGACTCTAAATTAATAATGTTGGATGAAAAGAGATAACGTCAGATGAAAGATGCATGAGGGGCCGATTTCCTTCCACAACATCAATTATTCAGTGTACTGCACATCACGTTCCCCTTCAGATTAAACAGCAACTCCACAGTTTGGGAAGAGGGATTAAATTCCTGCCCCTCTTCCACTCTGCCCATTTTAACAACAATAAGGGAGGGGATGGCTTTGGTTAATTTCAGGCTGAGAGCGGATGGGCGGGAAGGGCTGGCGGGGGACAGACACAGAGCCGGCAAATGTGGAGTCTCTCACTCGCCGCATGAAACGCGAGTGGAGCGGCGCTGCCCCGCTACCAGCCCCCGGCTCCGGCCCCGGCTCCGGCCCCGCCATCAGCCTCCGGCTCCGGCCCCGCCAGTCCCCGCCAGCCGGCTCCAGTCACCGCCAGCCCCCGCCCGCCACCAGACCCCGGCCCCCGCCATCGCCATCAGACCCCCGCCAGGCCCCGCCATCAGCCCCCGACTCCCCGCCCCGCCCCCGCCATCAGTCCCCGCCCGGCCCCGCCAGCCCCGCCAGCCCCCGGCCCGGCCCCCCCCATCGCCGCCAGTCCCGCCATCGCCGCCAGCCCCCGCCAGCCCCCGCCGGCCCCCGCCAGCCCCCGCCGGCCCCCGCCGGCCCCCGCCGGTCCCCGCCAGTCCCCGCCGGTCCCCGCCCGCCCCCGCCGGTCCCCGCCAGCCCCCGCCGGTCCCCGCCAGCCCCCGCCTACCCTCTGCCGCCTCCAGCGCCGCCGCCTGATCCTGGTCGCGACGCCATCTTGGGCCAGCTCCTTGTCAACCACCAAACACTTCCGGGTTCAACCCCGCCTCCCACAGGTCAGCGCCCAGCCGCCTGTCAATCAATGCCAAGGATTCTAGAGGAGCTACAAGATACTGGTGTCAACAACACACATGGTTCTAATTCATGCACAGTTTTACTTTTCGTTCAATGCAACAGATATTGTTCTGATTATGTGTATGAAGGAACACTTCGGACTAGACTAAGCTGACTAGTTAAGGGTAAGGGAAAAGAGTGATATAGACAATAAACAATAGGTGCAGGAGTAGAGGCCATTCGGCCCTTCGAGCCAGTTGTGATTCAATGTGATCATGGCTGATCATCCCCAATCAGTTCCCCGTTCCTGCCTTCTCCCCATATCCCCTGACTTCACTATTTTTAAGAGCCCTATCTAGCTCTCTTTTGAAAGCATCCAGAGAACCTGCCTCCACCGCCCTCTGAGGCAGAGAATTCCGCAGACTCACCACTCTGTGAGAAAAAGTGTTTCCTCGTCTCCGTTCTAAATGGCCTACTCCTTATTCTTAAATTGTGGCCCCTGGTTCTGGACTCCCCCAACACCGGGAACATGTTTCCTGCCTCTAGCGTGTCCAAGCCCTTAACAATCTTATATGTTTCAATGAGATACCCTCTCATCCTTCTAAACTCCAGAGTGTACAAGCCCAGCTGCTCCATTCTTTCAGCATATGACAGTCCCACCATCCCGGGAATTAACCTTGTAAACCTACGCTGCACTCCCTCAATAACAAGAATGTCCTTCCTCAAATTAGGGGACCAAAACTGCACACACTACTCCAGGTGTGGTCCCACTAGGGCTCTGTACAACTACAGAAGTACCTCTTTGCTCCTATATTCGATTCCTCTTGTTATGAAGGCCAACATGCCATTCGCTTTCTTCACTGCCTGCTGTACCTGCATGCTTACTTTCATAGACTGATGTTCAAGGACCCCCAGATCCCATTGTACTTCCCCTTTTCCTAACTTGTCGCCATTTAGATAATCTGCCTTCCTGTTTTTGCTACCAAAGTGGATAACCTCACATTTATCTGCATTAAACTGCATCTGCCATGCATCTGCCCACTCCCCCAACCTGTCCAAGTCACCCTGCATTCTCATAGCATCCTCCTCACAGTTCACACTGCCACCCAGCTTTGTGTCATCTGCAAATTTGCTAATGTTACTTTGAATCCCTTCATCCAAATCATTGTTGTATATTGTAAATAGCTGCGGTACCAGCACTGAGCCTTGCGGTACCCCACTAGTCACTGCCTGCCATTCTGAAAGGGGCCCATTAATCCCTAGTCTTTGTTTCCTGTCTGCCAACCACTTCTCTATCCATGTCAGCACTCTAACCCCAATACCATGTGCCCTAATTTTGCCCACTAATCTTCTATGCGGGACCTTATCAAATGCTTTCTGAAAGTGCAGGTACCCTATATCCACTGGCTCTCCCTTGTCCATTTTCCTAGTTACATCAAAAAATTCCAGAAGATTAGACAAGCATGATTTCCCCTTCGTAAATCCATGCTGACTTGGACCGATCCTGATACTGCTATCCAAATGTTCGGCTATCTCATCTTTTATGATTGATTCCAGCATCTTCCCCACCACCGATGTCAAGCTAACTGGTCTATAATCCCCTGTTTTCTCTCTCCCGCCTTTCTTAAAAAGTGGGATAACATTAGCTACCCTATAATCCACAGGAACTGATCCTTAGTCGATAGAACATTGGAAAATTATCACCAATGCATCCATGATTTCTAGAGCCACTTCCCTAATTACCCTGGGATGCAGACCATCAGGTCCTGGGGATTTATCAGCATTCAGTCCCATCAGTCTATCCAACACCATTTCCTGCCTAATGTGGATTTCCTTCAGTTCCTCCGTCACCCCAGATGCTCTGGCCACTACTATATCAAGAAGATTGTTTGTGTCCTCCTAAGTGAAGACAGATCCAAAGTACCTGTTCAACTCATCTGCCATTTCCTTGTTCCCCATAATAAATTTACCTTTTTCAGTCTTCTAGGGTCCAACTTTGGTCTTAACTAATTTTTTCCTCTTCACATACCTAAAGAAGCTTTTATTATCCTGCTTTATATTCTTGACTAGCTTACCTTCGTACCTCATCTTTTCTCCCTGCATTGTCTTTTTGGTTATCTTCTGTTGTTCTCTAAACATTACCCAATCCTCTTGCTGCCCGCTGATCTTTGCTATGTTGTACTTCTTCTCTTTTATTTTTATACTGTCCCTGACGTGCCTTGTCAGCCTTGGTCGTCCCTTTCTCCCCTTGGAATCTTTCTTCCTCCTAGGAATGAACTGATCCTGCACCTTCTGTATTATTCCTAGAAACACCTGCCATTGTTGTTCCACTGTCATCCCTGCTAGAGTATCTTTCCATTCAACTTTGGCCAGCTCCTCCCTCATGGCCCCTTAGTCCCCTATATTCAACTGCAACACTGACACCTCCGATCTACTCTTCTCCCTCTCCAATTGTAGATTAAACCTGACCATGTTATGGCCACTGCCTCCTAATGGCTCATTAACCTTGAGGTCCTTTATCAAATCCGGTTCATTACACAACACTAAATCCAGAATTGCCTTCTCCCTGGTAGGCTCCAATACAAGCTGTTCTAAGAATCCATCATGAAGGCACTCTACAAAGTCCTTTTCTTGAGGTCCAGTACCAACCTGATTTTCCCAGTCTACCTGCATGTTGAAATCTCCCATTACAACCACAGCATTACCTTTGCTACATGCCAATTTTAACTCCCGATTCAACTTGCACCCTATGTCCAGGCTACTGTTTGGGGGCCTGTAGATTAGTCCCATTAGGGTCTTTTTACCCTTACAATTCCTTAGTTCTATCCATACTGACTCCACATCTCCTGTTTCAATGTCACCCCTTGCAAGGGACTGAATTTCATTCCTCACCAACAGGGCAACCCCACCCCCTCTGCCCACCTGTCTGTCTTTTCGATAGGACGTATATCCTTGAATATTCAGTTCCCAGCCCTGACCCTCTTGCAGCCATGTCTCAGTAATTCCCAGAACATCATACTTGCCAGTTTCTAACTGAGCCTCAAGCTCGTCCACTTTATTCCTTATACTTCGCGCATTCATATAGAGCCTTTGACCTCCGTATTCACTTCCCCCCTCGCGTCACTCGCAATTGGCCCTGACCTTACTCTGTTGTCCATTCTCGAGCTTTCCTTCCCATTAATTCGAGAATCTTTTGTAATTTTTCCTGTAGCCACTTCCCCTTCAACTCCATCTTTATACTCCCAATTTGTCAATCCCTCCCCCCCACTATTTAGTTTAAACCCACACGTGTAGCCCTAGCAAACCTGCCTGCCAGAATGTCGGTCCCCCTCCAGTTAAGGTGTAACCCGTCCCTTTTGTACAGGTCACTCCTACCCCAGAAGAGATCCCAGTGGTCTATAAATCTAAATCCTTGCTCCCTGCACCAGCCCCTCAGCCACACATTCAGATCCCCTATCTCCCTGTCCCTGTCCTCACTAGCACGTGGTACTGGACGCAATCCAGAGATAACCACCCTAGAAGTCCGGCATTTCAGTCTTCTTCCCAACTCTCTGAAGTCATGTTGGAGAACCTCCTTCCTCTTCTTCCCGATGTCGTTTGTGCCTACGTGCACAACTACTGCCGGCTGTTCACCTTCTCCCTCGAGGATGTTCTGAATTCGGCTCGTGACATCCTGAACCCTGGCACCGGGGAGGCAACAGACCATCCCCGCATCTCATCTGCTGCCACAAAATCTCCTGTCCACTCCTCGGACAATGGAGTCACCCACCACTAGGGCTCTGCCGGTCAAGTCCTATCTCTAGGATTGGAGCCACCGACCTGTCCGCCGCTCGGACTGGAAAGCGTACCTGGACCAAGAGGGCGTACCTGTACCAAGAGGGCGTACCTGTACCAAGAGGGCGTACCTGTTTTCATTAGGCACAGCCACCTGAGTCTTCTGCACTCCACGATTTCCACCCTGTCACATACCTTGGTTCTTCCCGTATCCTCGGCATGACAACCTCACTGTAGGTCCTGTCCTGTCCAGGAAACTCTCGTTAGCTACATCTCCAGTGCCCCAACACGGTCCTTTAGGAGCTGAAGCTGGATGCACTTGCAACAGTTGTAGCAGCCAGAGGCTCCATCTTTGTTCCTGGGCTCCCACATTCTGCAAGCCTTACATTGTCTCATCTGCCCCGACATGTGTTCACCGCGTTCCGTCCTCTCAAGGTTTATGCATGGCCTCCTCCCCTCAGCCTCCAGGCCGAAGACTCTCGAGCCAAAGACTCACACTTTTCTCACAAGGCATTTCCCTCACAAGGCTGCTCCCTAAGAGCCGTCTTGCTGATATTGACTGATAAATTGCCTAATTTACCAATTTACAAACCAAATTCCCCGCAGTTTTAAACTATTTTCCCCCCTCTGACTCATTTCTAATTCTCCTCCCACTCGGGCTAGAGCCAATCAGTGCTTTTTCCTGCTTTGCTTTGCTGCTGTTTCTTCAAACTCCATGGGAGACGGTGATGTGGAGAAATAAAGAACAATGAATGAATTAAATGCAAAAACATAACGATGATAAAGGGAACAGGCCATTGTTAGCTGTTTGTAGAGTGAAAATGTGAAGCTGGTGCGAATTGGATGGGGGAGGGATAGAGAGAGAGGGAATGCCGGGGCTACCTGAAGTGAGAGAAATCAATATTCATACCACTGCCCCAGTAAGCTGCCCAAGCGAAATATGAGATGCTGTTCCTCCAATTTGCATTTAGCCTCACTCTGACAATGGAGGAGACCGATGACAGAAAGGTCTGTGTGGGAATGGGAAGGAGAATTAAAGTGTCCAGCAACCGGGAGATCAGGTTAGTTCATGCGGGTTGAACGAAGGTGTTCAGTAAAACGATCGCCCAGTCTACGTTTGGTCTCACCCATTGTTGAACATTGTCCACATTGTTGAACAACGGATAAAGTAGATGAGGTTGGAGGAGGTGCAAGTGAACCTGTGCCTCACCTGAAAGGACTGTCAGGGTTCCTGGACAGAGTTGAGGGAGGTGGTAGAGCGACAGGTGTTGCATCTTCTGCAATTGCAGGGGAAGGTATCTGGGGAGGGTGTGGTTTGGGTGGGAAGGTATGAGTTAACCAGGGAGTTGCGGAAGGAAAGGTCTCTGCGGAAGGTGGAAAGGGGTGGAGATGGGAAAATGTGGCTGGTGGTGGGATCCCGTTGGAGGCGCGGAAATTTTGGAGAAATGTGTGTTTTATGCAACGGTTGATAGTGTGGAAGGTAAGGACTAGGACTGTTGTGACTAAGGGGAGGGTAAGCAAAGGCGGAGCTGCGGGGAACCGTGGAGACACGAGTGAGGGCCTCGTCTATGATTGGAGAGGAACCCCCGTTCCCAAAAGAATGAGGACATCTAGGATGTATGAAACACCTTATCTTGGGTGTAGATGCGATGTAGACGGAGGAATTGGGAGTAGGGGATAGATTAGGGGAATTTTAATTAGTATTGTTATTCTCTTGGTTCATTCACTTTTTCTGATGGACTGGAAAATATTGGAAAATCGTCTTCTTATGACAATTAATATGTCATCTTTCTGCTTTACCTGTTGAATATCTAAATGAAATGTCTAAATTCATGATGAAAGGCAGCAGACGGTTTAAATGTATAAAATATCATGTCATTTATATCAGCTTTTGGGATAAAGGTGCATTGATATGAAGAATCAGAGATTCAAATGTAATGAACTAACAGATTGTATTAAAATAAGTAGACTATTATGCCATAAGACTTCTTTAGCAAAATTCAAGGTAAATTAAAACTATTTTGTTTAAAGGTAACCAATCACATCAGGTATCCAAGATATATACAAGCTGAACAAGCAAAGAAAGGATTGCAATAATGCATGTTGTGGGGCAGCATTATTGCAATCCTTTGTGTTGTGTTGTGTCCTTTATTTTTATTGTATGGCTATATGGGAATTTCATTTCACTGTGCCATCTGGCACATGTGACGAATACATGTATCTTGTATCTAATGTACAGAGGGAACTTGTGCTCCAAATCAAACATTCCCTGAAAGTAGCAATAGAAGCAGATCGAGTCAACACCAAGAAATACTACGGTAACCGTCTTGGTTGCACTAGGGATTTTGGCTTTAGAGTTGTAGGAGCCATTTATGCTTAAGTTAGTTACTGTTAGTATATTATAATGTTGTATAGATACTTATCTTTTTTGTTGAGACTAGAGGCCTATGACTTATCTTAAAGCTGTATCTTTTTTGAATGCTTGTGGGTGGAATTATATACGTAGAGGGCTGTGTCTACATCTGAGGAGGCCAGTGCAGCCACACAGAGTGGGCTGGTCAGTCTAGCCTCGGGGATGGAAGATACAACAGTTTTTACCACACAACGCCACACAGATGAAACAGTTAGTAAGAATAAAAAGTTACAATTTGTATTGGAATAAGGAGTTCCTGATATGAATATGTGTTTGTTTTTAAATACTTTAATAAAGGACCAATTATAACGACTGGAAGATTCGTTTTTACTATCAGCAAGTGTGTAAGCTAAATCACACTTGCTGATAGTAAAGTGGAGCTGCCAGTCGCCGTTGTGGCAGCTCCGCGAAAATTGTGTGTGTTTTTAACTTTTATGTTCCTTTTTAACTTATTTCTAAGTTCTAACTCCCTAGTACTAACAAAGTATGACAGGGAAACCCTCTTAAATCTAAACTCCAGGGCAAACGGAGACTTTTTAAACTCTGTACTTACTGATCCAGCATGGCCAGCAGAGATCAGCAGAAGTTCCGTTCGGTACAAATTACAGAGAAATACCAGCAGAATTTCCTGCTGCCGGAGTATAAACAGAGGATAGTTCGGGAAGACGTAGAGACGAGGGACGTAAAGCGGTGGTCCGACCAGTCAGAGGCCATGCTGCAGGATGCACTGAGTGATGTCGACTGGAATATGTTCGAAGCAAGTTCCAGTGACGTCAGTGAGTTCGCGGAAGCAGTCATGGACTTCATCGCAACAATAACCGACAACATCGTCCCCACAGTAAGGGTAAGCACCTTCCCGAACCAAAAACCCTGGGTAGACAGATCTGTTCGTGTGGCCTTGAATGCTCGTACCGCTGCCTACAACTCGGGCTTGGCATCAGGAAACATGGACGTCTACAAGGCAGAGTCCTACCGAATGCGAAGGGCGGTGAAGGACGCAAAGAGAAGGTACAGGGACAAGATGGAGTTACAGATGGAGCAGCAGGACACCAGAAGCCTGTGGCAGGGGCTACGGATTGTAACCAACTACCGAAGCACCGCTCCCTCACCCGCATGTGCCGGCACCTCCCTAGCTGACGACCTGAACTCCTTCTATGCTCGTTTCGAGAGGGGCAACACCACTCCAGGTCTGCCGACTATCGACAATACCGACAGCTGGCTGCCTACCGAAGCTGAAGGGAGGAATATGCACACATTCTCGCTGTCCGAGCACGACGTGAGGAGGGCACTGACACGGGTGAACACAAGAAAAGCTGCAGGCCCCGATGGCATCTCGGGGCGAGTACTCAAGTCCTGTGCTACGCAGCTAGCTCCAGTGCTCACTACATTATTCAACCTCTCCATGGACAAGTCCGTGGTCCCTGCCTGCTTCAAAAAAATCCATCATTGTACCGGTACCAAAAAAAATGCCTCCCCAGCCTGCCTGAATGACTACCGGCCCTTACCTCGGTAGTCATGAAATGCTTTGAGAGGCTGGTGAAGAATCACATCTGCGCCTTCCTCCCTCGGAACATGGACCCGTTGCAGTTTGCATACCGTCCGAACAGGTCCACGGACGATGCGGTCTCCCAGGTCTTGCACACCGCTCTCTCCCATCTGGACAGCCAGAAGGGGGGCTATGTGAGGATGCTGTTCATAGACTACAGTTCAGCCTTCAACACGATAGTCCCCACCAGACTGGCCGGGAAGCTACTGGAATTGGGGCTCAACACCTCCCTGTGTGCCTGGGTCCTGGACTTTCTCACCGCCAGGCCCCAGGTAGTCAAGATGGGAGGGAATACATCGAAGTCCCTCACCCTGAGCACAGGATCGCCCCAGGGTTGCGTCCTCAGCCCCCTATTGTACTCCCTGTACACACATGACTGTGTGGCTAGGTTCAGCTCCAATTCAATAATTAAGTTTGCTGATGACACTGTGGTGGTGGGCCTGATCTCAGACAATGATGAGAGGGCCTACCGGGAGGAGGTGGCTGATCTAGCACTCTGGTGCCAGGAGAACAGCCTCCTCTTGAACATCAAAAAAACGAAGGAGCTGATCATGGACTTTAGGAGGGCACATCATCCGAGGACGTACACTCCATTGAGTATAAATGGGGATCCTGTGGATAGGGTGAACTGTTTTAAATATCTGGGAGTCCACATCTCTGAGGATATGACATGGTCATCACACGCCTCAGCACTGGTGAATAAGGCAAGGCAGCGCCTTTACCACCTCAGGCAATTGAGGAAATTCAGAGTGTCTCCGAGGATCCTCCAGTGCTTCTACGCAGCGGCGGTGGAAAGCATCTTGTCCGGGAACATTACCATCTGGTTCGGGAATTGCTCTGCCAAGGACAAGAAGGCTCTGCAGAGAGTAGTGCGTTCGGCCGAACGCACTATGGGAACTTCACTCACCCCCCTGCAGGAACTATACAACAGGAGGTGCAACTCCAGAGCAAACAAAATCATGAGAGACCTCTTCCACCCCTGCAACGGACTGTTCCAGCCGCTACGGTCAGGCAAACGCCTCCGTTGCCACGCAGTGAGAACGGAGAGGTTGAGAAGGAGTTTCTTCCCAGAGGCAATTCGGACTGTAAACGCCTTTCTCACCAGGGACTAACTGTACAGAACGTTTTTCCTTCTATTATTTATTATGTAAAATAATATGTGTGTTATGATTGTGTTTATAATTTGTTTGGTTGTTTTGTTGTTCCGTGAGCATTGCCACTTTCATTTCACTGCACATCTCGTATGTGTATGTGACAAATAAACTTGACTTGACTTGACTTCTACATCACGGATTAGTAATGGCAATTAACAGTTGAAATTGCAAAGTTAAGAAATTGCTGTTGCAAGAGTCAAGCGTGTGAAAACAGGCCCTTTGACCCTACTTGCCCACTCCGACCAACAAGACCCAGCTACACAAGTGCCACCTGCTTACATTTGGCCCATATCCCTCCAAACTTGTCCCATCCGTGTACCTGACTAACCGTGCCTTAAACGTTGCGAGTCGCAGCCTCAACCACAGTGCCCTCCATAATGTTTGGGACAGAGACCCGTCATTTATTTATTTGCCCCTGTACTCCACAATTTGAGATTTGTAATAGAATAAAATCACGTAGTAAAAGTGCACATTGTCAGGTTTTAATAAATGCCATTTTTATACATTTTGGTTTCACCATGTAGAAATTACAGCTGTGTTTATACATAGTCCTCCCATTTCAGGGCACCATAAAGTTTGGGACACAGCAATGTAATGTACTTGAAAATAGTCATGTTTAGCATTTTGTTGCATATCCTTTGCATGCAATGACTGCCTGAAGTCTGCGATTCATGGACATCACCAGTTGCTGGGTGTCTTCTCTGGTGATGCTCTGCCAGACCTGTGTTGCAGCCATCTTTAGCTTACGTTTGTTTTGGGGGCTAGTCCCTTTCAGTTTTCTCTTCAGCATATAAAAGGCATACTAAATTGGGTTCAGATTGGGTAATTGACTTGGCCACTCAATAAAAAGACAATTTTTTAGCTTTCAAAAACTCCTCTGTTGCTTTAGCAGTATGTTTGCGGGTCATTGTCTTACTGTAGAATGAACTGCCGGCCAATGAGTTTTGAGGCATTTGTTTGAACTCGAGCAGATAGAATGTATCTATACATTTCAGAATTCATTATGCTACTATCATCAGCGGTTGCATCATCAATGAAGATAAGAGAGTCAGTTTCTTCAGCAACCATACATACTCAGGCCACAACACCCCCACCATTGTATTTCACAGATGAGGTGGTATGCTTTGGATCTTGGGCAGTTCCTTCTCTCCTCCATACCTTGCTCTTGCGATCACTCTGATATGTTAATCTTCGTCTCATCTGTCCACAAGACCATTTTTCGGAACTGTGGTTTCTCTTTTAAGTGCTTCTTGGCAAACTGTAAACCGGCCATCCTATTTTTGCAGCTAACCAGTGGTTTGCATCTTGCAGTGTAGCCTCTGTATTTCTGTTCATGGAGTCTTCTGCAGACAGTGGTCATTGACAAATCCACACCTGACTCCTGAAGTGTTTCTGATGTCAGGCATGTGTTTGGGGATTGTAGATTGGCCATAGCATGTTAGCCAATTAGAATGCTTAGTAATTATAACCCCGCCTAATTATAACATTCATAGTGTAAGATCCTACCCACTGTCTACCAGTCAGAGTAGCAGTGTGAACGTGTGATGATCTGCTGTGTAGTTGATGACCTGAACAATAAAGATGCTTGTGTCTCAACCCGTGTAAGGTTGAGCTCTTTACTGGGATTTTTCTTTATTTTAGAGAGAATTATTCGGTTATCAGCTGTGGAGGACTTCCTTGGCCTGCCAGTCCCTTTGTGATTAGTAAACTCACCATTGCTCTTTCTTCTTAATGATGCTCCAAGCAGTTGATGTTGGTAAGCCTAAGGTTTGCCTGTTATCTCTAACAGTTTTATTCTTGTTCCTCAGTCTCATAATGGCTTCATTGACTTTCATTGGCACAACTTTGATCCTCATGTTGATGAACAGCAATAAAAGTTCCCAAAGGTGATGGAAAGACAGGAGGAAAGATTAGGTGCTGAGAGCTCTCTTATACCTGTATTAAGGAGGCATTTAAACACACCTGAGCAATTACAAACGGCTATGAAGCCATGTGTCCCAAACATTATGGTGCCCTAAAATGGGGAGGGGGCGCTATGTATAAACAGCTGTAATTTCTCCAAGGTGAAACCAAAATGTATAAAAATGGTCTTTAATAAAATGTGCACTTTAACCACATGTGATTTTTTCTATTACAAATCTCAAATTGTGGAGGACAGAGGCAAATAAAACAAATAATGGGTCTTTGTCCCAAACATTATCGAGGGTGCTGTGCCTCCACTGGCAACTCATTCCATACACTCACCTCCCTTTGTATGAAAAAGTGCTTTGTTTTGTTTTTGCACCATATTTTTTTATTGAACTTTATTTAGTTTGTTTATTATGTTATCTATTGAGTGCTGTGTTTTCACAGACCTGTTGTGCTCCTGTAAAAACCATTTCGATGTTCCGTTCGGTACAAATTAGAGAAATACCAGCAGAATTTCCTGCTGCTGGAGTATAAACAGAGGATAGTTCGGGAAGACGTAGAGACGAGGGACGTAAAGCGGTGGTCCGATCAGTCAGAGGCCATGCTGCAAGATGCACTGAGTGATGTCGACTGGAATATGTTCGAAGCAATTTCCAGTGACGTCAGTGGGTTCGCGGAAGCAGTCATGGACTTCATCGCAACAATAACCGACAACATCGTCTCCACGGTAAGGGTAAGCACCTTTCCGAACCAAAAACCCTGGGTAGACAGGTCTGTTCGTGTGGCCCTGAATGCTCGCACTGCTGCCTACAACTAGGGCCTGGTATCAGGAAACATGGACGTCTACAAGGCAGAGTCTTACCGACTGCGAAGGGCGGTGAAAACGCAAAAAGGAGGTACAGGGACAAGATGGAGTCACAGATGGAGCAGCAGGACACCAGACGCCTGTGGCAGGGGCTACGGAATGTAACCAACTACCGGAGCACCCCACCCTCATCCGCAAGTGCCAGCACCTCCCTAGCTGAGGACCTGAACTCCTTTTACGCTCGTTTCGAGATGGGCAACACCACCCCAGGTCTGCCGACTATCGACAATACCACCAGCGGGCTGGCTACCGAAGCTGCAGGCAGGAATGTGCACACATTCTCACTATCCGAGCACGACGTGAGGAGGGCTCTGACAAGGGTGAACATGAGGACAGCTGCAGGCCCCGATGGCATCTCGGGGCGAGTACTCAAGTCCTGTGCTACGCAGCTAGCTCCGGTGCTCACTACAATATTCAACCTCTCCCTGGACAAGTCCGTAGTCCCTGCCTGCCTCAAAAAAATCCACCAAAAAATGCCTCCCCAGCCTGTCTGAATGACTACCGTCCGGTGGCCCTTACCTCGGTAGTCATGAAATGCTTTGAGAGGCTGGTGAAGAAACACATCTGCGCCTTCCTCCCTCACAACATGGACCCGTTGCAGTTCGCATACCGTCCGAACAGATCCACGGACGATGCGGTCTCCCAGGTTTTGCACACCGCTCTCTCTCATCTTGACAGCCAGAAGGGGGGCTACGTGAGGATGCTGTTCATAGACTTCAGTTCAGCCTTCAACACGATAGTCCCCACCAGACTGGCTGGGAAGCTACTGGAATTGGGGCTCAACACCTCCCTGTGTGCCTGGGTCCTGGACTTTCTCACCGTCAGGCCCCAGGTAGTCAAGATGGGAGGGAATACATCGAGGTCCCTCACCCTGAGCACAGGATCGCCCCAGGGTTGCGTCCTCAGCCCCCTATTGTACTCCCTGTACACACATGACTATGTGGCTAGGTTCAGCTCCAACTCAATAATTAAGTTTGCTGATGACACTGTGGTGGTGGGCCTGATCTCAGACAACGATGAAAAGGCCTACCGGGAGGAGGTGGCTGATCTAGCGCCCTGGTGCCAGGATAACAGCCTCCTCTTGAACATCAAAAAAACGAAGGAGCTGATCGTGGACTTTAGGAGGGCACATCATCCGAGGACGTACACTCCATTGAGGATAAATGGGGATCCTGTGGATAGGGTGAACTGTTTTAAATATCTGGGAGTCCACATCTCTGAGGATATGACATGGACATCACACGCCTCAGCACTCGTGAGTAAGGCAAGGCAGCGCCTTTACCACCTCAGTGCATTTCGTTGTCTCTGTACTGTACACTGACAATGACAATAAATTGAATCATTTCATTTCATTTCTCAGGTAATTGAGGAAATTCAGAGTGTCTCCGAGGATCCTCCAGTGCTTCTACTCAACGGCTGTGGAAAGCATCTTGTCCGGAAATATTACCATCTGGTTTGGGAATTGCTCTGCCCAGGACAAGAAGGCTCTGCAGAGAGTAGTGCGTTCGGCCGAACGCACTATGGGAACTTCACTCACCCCCCTGCAGGAACTATACAACAGGAGGTGCAACTCCAGAGTCCATAAAATCATGGGAAACCCCTTCCACCCATGCAACGGACTGTTCCAGCTGCTACGGTCAGGCAAATGCCTCCGTTGCCACGCGGTGAGAACGGAGAGGTTGAGAAGGAGTTTCTTCCCAGAGGCCATTCGGACTGTAAACTCCTATCTCACCAGGGACTAACTTTACTGAACGTTTTTCCTTCCAATATTTAATATGAAAAAGAATATGTGTGTGTTTATGATTGTGTTTATAGTTTGTTTGGTTGTTTGCTTGTTTGTCTTTTTGCACAAAGTCTGCGAGCATTGCCACTTTTCATTTACCTGCACATCTTGTATGTGTATGTGATGAATAAACTTGATTTGACTTGCCTTGGACTGACTCATACATGCTGTCAAGGTGATATTTAATCAAGAGAAACCAAGGAGGGAAATAAATTCCAACCTTCTGCACATCAGCTAATGGAAGATGGCACCCAACCCAGAGGACTATTGATAAAGCCGAATTTTTGTTAACAATATAAGATGATATTAAATTGGCTTCTGGGCTAGCTTACAGCTTATATTTAGTCTCAAATTAGGCTTGCCTCAGGTTGCGGTGTGTGAGATAATAAATACTATAACATTGTCTCCCAAGTGACGAGAGAGGAAGCAGAGAAGGAGCTAGATCTCTCTTTGATGTATTGGAAAAGTAAGATGTCGTAAACCAAGTGTCCTATGTTTATGAGGGAGGAGGTGACGAGAGAGGAGAAGCTAGATTGATCTAAGAGAATGTGACAAAATGCCTTTGATGTGATGCATTCTGTAGAAACATATTTTTCTGTACCTCTGACCATGACTAATGTCTGTGGAATGTGCTAAGGTGACAAAAAAACACTATATCATACGATGTAATTCTGTTGTTCAGAGAAGTGGACTGAGGACAGTGAAGTGTCTACATTGGTCACTTGACTGGAGTTCTCCCTCCCTTCCATCGGCCGATAATAAGTAAAGTTTTGAACTGGTCTACCAAACAGTTTGTGTGTTGTCTGTTTATTAAGAAGCGAACCTGTTTAGTTGTTATAAAAGTAACTTTTTCACTATTTGCTTGCTAGCCACAGAAGCAGCTCTACAAACTCATTTTACAATCGCTCCACTATTAAATCTCTATTCCTACAGCAACATTTTTTACTTTATCTATGTTTCTATGATTAATTGTAATCATATATTGTCTTTCTGCTGACTAGCTATAATGCAACAAAAGCTTTTCACTGTACCTTGGTACACGTGACAATAAACTAAACTGAAACCAGATTTTAAGACAAGACACAGAGCATAATTAGGCCATTCGGCCCATCAAGTCTGCCCTGCCATTCGATCATGACTGATCTAACTTTCCCTCTCAACACCCTCCTCCTGTCTGCTCCACATAACCTTTGACGCCCTTTCACATTTTCACTGAAGTTAAATGGAAATATTGGAGATAAAGGAATTGATTTCTCTTTCTGTTTTGTTCCTGCATTGACCATAGTAAAATATCTGAAATATATCATCCAGAAATTTGTTAATAATGAAATACAAAGTTATATTTTACACTCCATCAGAAGAGATAATGTAAACAGTCAGTGTTAAAGTCAAATTGTCCACATTACTTTAATGATGGATATTTAAAATTTGAAAAACAATTATGGCATTTATGAGAAATCACCAGATTGATTTTATTAGGATTTACAGATCATTTAGCTGTAACTACACCAGTTTATAATTTCTATACAACAAATTCTTACTGGAAGTAACTTAAACTACAGTATCCAGACTGCAATTTTCTATATCAGAGAAAAAGGGTATGTTAAATTCACATCCTCATGTCAATATCAGTATATCATACTGCAGCATCTGTTAATTCTAAAAGGGTTGAAACGTACTATAAAGAAAGTACAATATTGCAGTATTTCACATAGGTGGCACTGCACTCTTCAGCACATCCAAGATATCTTAAAATATTTAGAAACATTTATTTTCTTTCAAAACAGCAATGAAAACAATCTTCAGCATAACATCTGTGGTTGAAAAGTTACTAGAGAGTATTCTGATGGATAAGATACACATGCAGTTAAATGGACAAGGGATGATTAGGGACATGGTTTTGTGAGTGGGAGGCCATTTCTCACAAATCTGGAACCTTGTTAAAAACTGTTGATTGTCACACTTATTTTGGGCTTTTCTTTTTTCTTCTTGCTCTTCTGAATCAGTTTTCTGTAAGCACCAAATTAAAAAAAAATTCTCGTAAATAGAGACTCAGCAAGAAATATATTCTCAATATTCAATCTAGCAGCAGGGTCACATGTAAAGAGTACTGGGAACTTTACTTCAGAAATTACTTGATTTATTGGTTACTTAAATATAATCTAATGGTAGACAATTTAATTAAAAATATATAAGATTTTAAAGAACCATACTTCTTTCTGGCCGCCGTTTCTAGGAAGTATTTTGGAGTGGTCCTGATGGTCGCTCGTTTGATTGGATTTTTGATGACCCTTTTCCTTTGTTTACTGCAATGAGGGCAAAGTGGCAATCATTATTACAAAGTCACACTGTTGAAGGATTAAAGAAATCCTTAAGATCTCCTAGGATTAGAAATCCTTGAAATAGGATTCCTAGAAATCCTAGGATTTCCAAGGATTAAAGAAATGTTAAAAAAAAAACTGGATAGATATCCTACTAAAGTACAGGGATGAAAGTACAACCACGCAGTTTGTGGTATGGAAGGACGTGCATTCAAACTTATTCTGGGGAGCGCAGCTTTGGATCAATGCTGAAGGAGCTGGCTTCTGGTTGCCAAACACTAACTCCCCTTCCCATTCTGAACTTTCTGCCCTGTGCCTCCTCCATTGTCAGAGTGAGGCCAAATGTAAATTGGAGGAACAGTGCCTCATATTTCACCTGGGCAGCTAACACCCCAGCAGTATGAATATTGATTACTCCAACTTCAAGTAACCCTTACATCCCTTCTCTCTGTCTCACCCCCACCCTAGTCGTCATACTAGTTTTACTGTTGGCCCGTTGAGTTGCTCAGTCCATGTACACGTTATCACCTATCCCACTGCCAACAATGGCCTATTGTGCACCCATTTCCTTGATTATCGTTATCCATTCATTTCTCAAAGTACAGTCAATATCTTTTGTTCCCCTTTTCCGACTCTCAGTCTGAAGAAGGGTCTCGACCTGAAACGCCATCCATTCCTTCTGTCCAGATATGCTGCCTGCCCCTAAAACATGTACCTTCTGCACTGCAATCATTTAATGCATTATCCAAATTCTCAATGGATATTTAATGACATTTGACAGAACTTTTATCATTCTGGACTTCAAATGAAATTATGCTAAATTTGGAAAAAGCAAATCATGAACATCAAGCCAAGAATGGAAGAAAATAAAGTAGGACTTAGGGATAGGGTAAAAAAAAAAAGAAAAGAATGCAAAATACATGAATTTGTGACCTTTTCTCATTCTGGACATTGAAACAGAAATTAAAGATTGCTCAAATGGGCAGTCATTGGAACTCATCTCCAAACTCCTGGACCTAGGAATTAACCACACACTCTGCCACTGATTTGACTTTCTGATCCACAGACCACAATCAGTGAAGATAGGTCTTCAATTCAAATATCAAGGAAGGAATCTATGCTTGGAGTCAGAAGATGGAGGTGAGGCGCTAACCAAGTACTTTGCATCTATATTCACCAAGGAGGAGGAGGACTAGGTGGACAGCGAGATCAGTATGAAGTATACACATATGTCAAGGCAGTTTGAGATTGAGAAAGAGATAGTGCTGAGGCTCCTGAAGAACATTAATGGGTTAAGTCCCCAGGGCCTGATGGGATCAATCCCAGGTTATTGACAGTAGCAAGAGAGGACATTGCAGGGGCCTTGATTGTTGCTTTGTTCATTGTTACTTCTCTGGCTACAGGAATGTCCTGGAGGACTGGAGGGTGGCCAATGCTGTCCTTTGTTTAAGAAAGGAAGGAGAGAGAATCCCGGAAACTATAAGCCGGTGAGCCTCAGGTCAGTGGTTGGTAAACTATTGGAAATAATTCTTCGAGAGGATTAATGGGAGAGTGGGCTAACTAAGGATAGCCAGCATGGCTTTGTGTGCAGCAGATCGTGTCTCACTAACTTGATTGTGTTATTTGAGGAGGTGACAAAGGAGATGGATGAAGGTAGGGCAGTGATGTATGCATGGATTTTATTAAGGCTTTTGATAAGGTCCTTCATGGTAGGCTGATCCAGAAGGGCAAGATATACGCATTCATGATGACCTGGTTGTATGGATTCAAAACTGGCTTATTCACAGAAGACAGAGGGTTGTGGTGGAATGCAGATGTTCTGGCTGGAGGTCTGTGACCAGTGGTGTTCTGCAGGGATCCGTGCTGGGACCTCGGCTGTTTATGATACAAACATATAAATGACCATCAGTCTGAAGAAGGGTCTCGACCTGAAACCTCGCCAATTCCTTCTCTCCTTCGATGTTGCCTCGCCAGCTGAGTTACTCCAGCATTTTGTGTCTACCATTGATTTAACCAACATCTGCAGTTCTTTCTTAAACATAGATTTCAATGTAGATGGGTTGGTGAGTAAGTTTACTAATGACACCAAAATTAGGGGTGTTGCAAATAATAAGGAAAGCTGTCAGAAATAGCATGTGGAGTTTAACCCGTGCAAGTGTGAGGTGTTGCTCTTTGGGAGGTTGCATGCAAGAAAAGAATACGCAATTAATGGCAAGACCCTTAACAGCATTGATGTGCAGAGGTATCTTGGATCCACATTCATAAGGTGGCAGCACAATAGATAGGGTGGTAAAGGCAACATATGGTATGCTTGCCTTCATTGCTGGGGGCAATGAGTGCAAGAGTCAGGAAGTTGAAGAACTTTGGTTGGGCTGCGTTAGGAGTATTGCACGCAGCTCTGATCGCCCCAATACAGATGTGAAAGCTTCCAAGAGGGTGCAGAAGCGGTTTACCTGAATTCTGCCTGGATTAGAGGGTTTCACCTACAGGAAGGGGATGGATAAACTTGGGATTGTTTTCCCTGGAACGTCAGAGGTTCAGGAGAGACTTGATAGAAGTATATATAATTCTGAGTCATAGATGGCAATCAGGGTCGACAATCAGAACCTTTCCCCCCCCAGGTGGAAATGTCCAACACTAGAGGGCATAGAAACATAGAAAATAGGTGCAGTAGGCCATTCGGCCCTTCGAGCCTGCACCGCCATTCAATATGATCATGGCTGATCATCCAACTCAGTATCCTGTACCTGCCTGCTCTCCATACCCCCCTGATCCCTTTAGCCACAAGGGCCATATCTAACTCCCTCTTAAATATAGCCAAAGAACTGGCTTCAACTACCTTCTGTGGCAGAGAATTCCACAGATTTACCACTCTCTGTGTGAAAAATGTTTTTCTCATCTTGGTCCAAAAAGACTTCCTCCTTATTCTTAAACTATGACCCCTTGTTGTGGACTTCCCCAACATCGGGAACAATCTTCCTGCATCTAGCCTGTCCAACCCCTTAGGAATTTTGCAAGTTTCTATAAGATCCCCCCTCAATCTTCTAAATTCTACCGAGTACAAGCCAAGTCTATCCAGTCTTTCTTCATATGAAAGTCCTGACATCCCAGGAATCAGTCTGGTGAACCTTCTCTGTACTCCCTCTATGGCAAGGATGCCTTTCCTCAGATTTGGAGACCAAAACTGTACGCAATACATAGCTATAGGTTGAGGGGTTGAATGTTTTATGGAGATGTGCAGAGCAAGTTATTTCTTTTACACATTTCTTCAAACCCAAAGCTATTGCTGGTATGACCTGCCATTTTCACAATTTTCTATTTTTAGTTAAAATTCATGGCATCAACATTGGAGTAAATTCAGGCTGATTTCATCCTGAAGTACGTTTGTAAATAATGTAGTTATTGTTATCCGGGGAAGTACATGTTTGGAAATGATGTACAATGAACTCTGACCACTTGCGCAGTTCAAATGGTCCCAGTGAGTGAAACCTCTAGGCACAGCATTCCTTGTCTTAGCTAATACATATTTAAAATCAGTTACCTTTGCAATTTCTTTATTTGCATCATGTAATCAGGTACAGGGCAGCCAGCTTGTTTGATGATATTTGCTATGCTGAATAGACAGAAAGAGAATGCATTAAAAGCAGCACATTTCTGCAAAAGATTATAACCTCACTTATGGCACGAACAACACTGCCAAGTAGGACGAACTACTTCATTCAATGAGTGCCTGGATTCCATTGTGGAATAGACCAACAAACCCTGATCAGGAATATCCAAGGAAATTGAAGGAAGCTGCTGAATCTTGGCTTAAATATACATGTCATCGTTAGACACAGGTGTGATGTCAGAAGACTGGAGGATGGCTAATGTTGTCCATCTATTGCAACCGCAGGAAATGCTACACTTGTCGCTTTATCTCCATCCAAGGACCCAAGCAGTCTTTCCAGGTGAGGCAGAGCTTCACCTGCATCTCCTCCTACCACATCTACTGCATCCGCTGTTCCAGGTGTCAACTGCTCTGCATTGGTGAGATCAAGCACAGGCTTGGCGATCACTTCGCCCAACACCTCTGCTCAGTTCGCAATAACCAACCTGATCTCCCGGTGGCTCAGCACTTCACCTCACCCTGCCATCCAAATCCGACCTTTCTGTCCTGGGCCTCCTCCCTGGCCAGAGTGAGTCCCACTGCAAATTGGAGGAGCAGCACCTCATATTTTGCTTGGGTAGTTTACACCCCAGCAGTATGAACATCGACTTCTCCAATTTCAGGTAGTCCTTGCTTTCTCCCTTCCCAGCTCTCCCACATCCTACTGTCTCCGCCTCTTCCTTTCCTTTTTTTTCCGCCCCCCCCCCACATTAGTCTGAAGAAGGGTCTCGATTTATTTTTTTTCCGCCCCCCCCCCCCCCCCCCACATTAGTCTGAAGAAAAGTCGCCTTTTCCTTCACTTCATGGATCCTACCTCACCCGCTGAGTTTCTCCAGATTTTTGTCTACCTTCAAGAATCAAGAGTAGTTAATTATAACAGAACAATTAAATTCTTACCTGCAGGAGCATAACAGACGTGTAACACTCGACTCAACTTATAATAAACAAAAACATTCAATAAATTAATAACCTCAATTAGTGTGCAGAAAAGCTTGAAGTTCTTTGTGTAATCAAAGACAGCTCATAGTTTAATTAGACTTTTTGTAGTGTTCAAGAGTCTGATAGATGTTAGAAATGACACTTGCCCTGCTAATGTCACCCCTCCTATGTTTCTAAAACACTATAGAGTGCCAGAAACATAAATTAAACAAATATAAAATGTAAACTGAACGTGAATGGAATGACCTGCCAACCCATCCCTGACTGCCTCCGTCTTCCCGGCCATTTAGAGCCCCGGGTCCAACCCCACTCCCGACTCAAAGTGCCCCAGTGAACCCTTCACTCGCCACACGTTGTAGTGACACAGCTGTTGTTGCGGCTCACATTGTGGCCCCGGCCCCCTCCGCTCGTGCTTCCACATCCTCCTCTGGAGTTGCCAACATACTCAACTTTGGAAGTGACAGAAGGTGAGAAAAGAGAGAACCCCACGGTGACCAAGCACAGTCTGTCGTTGGCAGTGGCTTAAAGTGTTGTCCCCCGGGGCGGCAACATGAATCGCAGCAACATTCGTATGAACCAGTGAAGAAGTGCTCACTGGTGCAGACCAGTGGCATCGGCACCAAGCTTAAAGTGAAATGACACACGGTGATGGTGTCTCAACTGATTGAATGAGTCTGAGGAAGGGTCCCGATGTCAATTCTCTGTATTCCCCAGAGATACTGACCCGCTGAGTGATTCTGGCACTGTGTCCCCTTTCAGTGGGCGAAGAAGCTGATGCACCTTGCGAGTCGGGAATAGGGTCTGGGAGATGGTGGGAGCCAGGGATAGGTGAGAAGATCCGTCCACTATATCCAATATCTGTTATAAGCGGGTTGTTAAAACAAGGGTTTACTGTGTCTTTGTGAAACAGGAGAGAAGATTGAGAACATAGTTGATTCTTTCGACCGGAAAGTGCACAACTCACTTGCAATGTGGGAAGGGAATTTCAACTAAACTCTAGTAATTTTTGCCGGATTATATTGATAGGCGGACTATCGTTGGCCAAAAAAAACAAAAACAAAACAAAAACAAATTGGTGTTCAACCTGTATTAGCAATATAAGCAAAATAAAAGCACACCTTAAATTATAGTGAGGCACAACTCGATTATACTCTGCCATAATGAAGATTACCTTCTCTCTCTCCTATAAACAACTAACACAAAAAATACAAGCATGCATTTGCTCGATGTAGCCAGCAACAGATGTGCTTTCCCCAGACATCTAATTTTCTGGAGATTCATGTTCAAACTGACCTTCGCAAAAGTGGTTTATCGTCTTCTGTAAAAAATGTTTTCGCTTTTCCTTGGTGACCAGCTCTTCCTGTACGACCTAGATACAACAAAACATTTGTTACCAACAATTAATATTGACTTTCATCTACTGTAGAATAGTGCTGAACAAGATGGTAGAAATAGAAAACAGAAAAAAAGGCATAATAAAAGGCAATTTTGCATAAAGATGACAAAGCAGAGAAAAGCAGACACTACTCTGTAGAAGCTTGTTGTTGCATGCTATCCAGTCAAAAGACTATAAATGATTACAATCAAGCTGTCCATAGTGTACAGATAAAGGTTAAAAGGTACAATATTTAGGGCAAGATAAAGTCTGTTAAAATCTGATTAAAGGTAGTGCAATGGTTTGCAGTGAGGAAGGTGTGAGGTCAGGACTGCACAACAGCTGGTGAGAGGACCGTTCAGTTGCCCGATAACAGCTGGGAAGAAACTGTCCCTGAATCTGGAGGTGTGCGTTTTCAAACAACTTAAAGGCTTGTTCTCTAGACGCGGAATGAGCCAAAAACAGAGCAGGAGAAAAAAGTCATGAGCAATGTAGAAAAGGGCCACAAAATAGTATTTTGGCACCAGAGGGCCAAATTATGAGGATAGATGAAAAATATTTTCAAATCAGACAGACAATAAAGGCAGCTATAAGATATAAGCAGATAAAGGCAGTATATACACAAGATAACCATCAGAAACAAGGTAAATCAGGAACATTGCTTGATTAACACTGCAGAAAAAGAGTTTCTCATACTCTTGTGTTAGCATTTATTTCAAGAGGACTAGAATATAAAAATAGGGATGTAAAGATGAGGCTTTATAAGGCACTGGTCAGACTGCATTTGGACTATTGCGAGTAGCTTTGGGCCCCATCTCTGAGGAAGGATGTGCTGGCATTAGACAGGGCCCAGAGGAGGTTTACGAGAATGATCGTGGTGATGATTGGGTTGAACATTTGATGAGTGTTTGTCGGCACTGGGCCTGTACTTGCTGGAGTTGAGAAGGATGAGGGGTGCCTTCATTGAAACTTACCAAATAGTGAAAGGCTTCGATAGAGTGGATGAGGAGAAAATGTTTCCACTAGTGGGAGTCTATAATTCGATGGTATAGCCTCAGAATAAAAGGATGCTTCTTTAGAAAGGAGATGAGGAGGAATTTCTTTTGTCAGAGAGTGGTGAATCTGTGGAATTCATTGCCACAGTCGGCTGTGGAGGCCATTATTTGATATTTTTTATAAGGTGTTGATTGACATCCATCCAATAGCAGGGTGACCAAAATTGTAAACAATACACCCAGTGCAGCCTCATCAACAGCTTGTACAATAGTAAAATAACATCCCAACTTCTATATTCAGTAGCCTGACCAATGTACAGAAAGCCTTCTTGACCTTGATTATCAGCGAAACCATTTTCAAAGAATTATGCATCTGCACTCCTACATCCATCTGCCCTACAAGACTACACAAGTCCCTGCCATACTATGAAGGACCTGCCCTGATGTAACTTAGCAAAATGCAACACCTCGCACTTACCCAAATTACAATCCATTAACCATTCCTCAGCCAACTTTCCAAACTGACCAAAATCCTGTATATTTTGATAACTGCCTTTGCTATCTACAATAACACATACTTAAGTACCATTTGCAAACTTCCGAATAATGTCTTGAACATTCTCATCCAAATTATTGATATAAACCAGTAACAGCACTGGGCCCAACACCAATCCCTGAGACTCACCAAAGCCACTTTTTAGCCCTTTGGCCCTTCTAATCACCAGCTTGCTTTATATTCCTCAAAGGCTCCTCTGATTTCATCCTTAAACCATGCAAGCACTTACTTTTCTTTCTGACCAAATATACAATCTCTTTGGTCATCCAATGTTACTGTACATTATCATCCTTACCACTCCTCCTTAGTGGAACATGAACCTTGATAAATTGGCCTTTAAATCACTCACGTCAGATGTGGACTTCCCCTATGTACCCTTCTGAGCTCTTGCCCAATAACATTTCAACTTAATTCAATATAAAAAATACATTCATAAAATTCAGAGTACCTTAATGTTAATCTTCAAATCAAAGCAATTTCACAGGGTATAAAGGAAAAATTAAATATACGTACCAATTCTATGGATGTATTCAATAGCACTAGTTGGAAAGTCGTAGTTGATGACTAAATTCACTCCTTTGAAATCAATGCCTCGAGCCATCAGTGCAGTGCAAAGGAGGACCCAAATCTTTCCTGCTCTGAAGCTGCGCACTACATTATCTCTCTGAAGAAAAAAGGCAAGTATTCCAGACCGCACAATTGAAAATGTAGATGAGATGTGTCTACAATTTAATATAATACCAACTGTGCACATTACTTAACACAAATACTGACGATCGCCTATGTTATAATCATTTAAAGAATGGAAATTCACCTTACAAAATCGTAATGCTAAAATATGAGATATGGGGAAAAAATACACTCTTAGAATTTATGGGAAAAGATTTATAGAAAAAGTGTAAATAAAAACAGAACATTTATTTTTTCAACTTTCATTTTTTGATGTGCAGATGATGCAACTTCACACTAGGGAAAAATCAGCCCGTTTTCTCGGAATATAACTCCATCTCCAATCCCCATTTCCCTGGAATGAAGATGTCAACTGTAGTGTTAAATACCACACACAATGACAAATATTGCTCAATACCTTAAGTATTATTCCAGAATTCATTAACATTGCTGTAGAGGGATGAAATACCGTATAGAAATTAGCTTAAATTTGAAAATAAAAGGCATCCCAAGTCATTCGGTATCTTGATTCAGACCACACAGTAAAAGCAAGCTGTTGCATTTTGGAAAGTCAAACCAGGGCAGGACATTCACAGTATATAGCATGGCCCTGGGAAACTGTAGAGCAGAGGGATCTAAGAGTGTAGGCACATTGTTCCTTGAAAGTGGTGTTATAGGTTGACATGGTGATCAAAAAGGCTTTCAATACATTTGCATTTATCAGTCAGGGTACTGAGTATAGAAGTTGGGATGTTATGTTACACATATACAAGACTTGAGGGTGCATTTGGAGTATTATTTTCAGGTTTAGTTTATTACTGTCACGTGGACAGAGGTACAGGGAAAAGTTTTTCATGTTGCATACTATCCAGTTAGCGGAAAGACAAAACATGATGACAATACGTCCACAGTGTAAAGATACTGTGTAAAGGGAATCATGTTTTGGTCACCCTATTGTAAGAAAGCTTCCATTAAGTTGGAAAGGATGCAGAAATTATTTATGATGAGTTGCCAGAACTCAGAGTCACAGAGTGATACAGTGTGGAAACCAGCCCTTCAGCCCAACTTGCCCACGTCGGCCAACATGTCCCAGCTACACTAGTTTCACCTGCCTGCGTTTGGTCCATATCCCTCCAAACCCGTCCTATCCATATACCTGTCTAACAGTTTCTTAAACTTGGGATAGTCCCAGCCTCATCTACCTCCTCTGGTAGCTTTTCCATCCACCACCCTTTGTGTAAAAAGGTTTCCCCTCATATTCCTATGAAATCTTTTCCCCTTCACGTTAAACCTATGTCCTCTGGTCCTCAATTCGCCTACTCTGGGCAAGAGACTCTGTGCATCTACCTGATCTATTCCTCTCATGATTTTATACACCTCAATAAGATCACCCCTCATCCTCCTGCACACCAAGGAATTGAGTCCCAGCCAACTCAACCTCTCCTTATAGGTCAGGCCCTCAAGTCCCAGCAACATCCTCATAAATTATCTCTGTACCTTTTACAGCTTGACAACATCTTTCCTATAACATGGTGCCCAGAAGTGAACACAATACTTAAAAAGGTAAAACAGTTATAATGGGTGACTTCAATCTACATATAGATTGGGTGAATCAAATTGGCAGGGGTGCCGAGGAAGAGGATTTCTTGGAATGTATGCGGGATAGTTTTCTAAACCAACATGTAGAAGAACCAACGACAGAGCAGGCTATTCTAGACTGGGTATTGAGTAATGAGGAAGGGTTAGTTAGCAGTTTTGTTGTGGGTGGCCCCTTGGGCAAGAGTGACCATAATATGGTTGAGTTCTTCATTAGGATGGAGAGTGACATTGTTAATTCAAAAACAAGGGTTCTGAACTTAAAGAAAGATAACTTTGAGGGTATGAGACGTGAATTGGCCAAGATTGACTTGCAATTGATTCTTAAAGGGTTGACGGTGGGTATGCAATGGAAGGCATTTAAAGACTGCATGGATGAACTACAACAATTGTTCATCCCAGTTTGGCAAAAAAATAAATCAGGGAAGGTAGTGCATCCGTGGATAACAAGATAAATCAGGGATAGTATAAAAACAAAAGATGAAGCATACAAATTAGCCAAAAATAGCAGCTTACCAGAGGACTGGGAAAAATTCAGTTCAGGAGAGGAGGACAAAGGGCTTAATTAGGAAAGGGAAAATAGATTATGAAAGAAAACTGGCAGGGAACATAAAAACTGACTGCAAAAGTTTTTATAGATATGTGAAGAAAAAGAGATTAGTTAAAACAAATGAAGGTCCCTTGCAGACAGAAACAGGTGAATTGATCATGGGTAACAAGGACAATGCAGACCAATTGAAAAATGTTTTTCTCATCTCGGTCCTAAAAGACTGCACCCTTATCCTTAAACTGTGACCCCTTGTTCTGGACTTCCCCAACATCGGGAACAATCTTCCTGCATCTAACCTGTCCAACTCCTTAAGAATTTTGTAAGTTTCTATAAGATCCCCCCTCAATCTTCTAAATTCTAGCGAGTACAAGCCAAGTCTATCCAGTCTTTCTTCATATGAAAGTCCTGATATCCCAGGAATCCCACTTGGCTGATGTTCCGTTCCCCTTAAATAATCTGCTCCAATTAACTTGAGTAAAACATTCTCTCATACCCTTAAAGTTGGCCCTACTCCTATTGAGCATCTTAACATGTGGGCCCTTTCTGACCCAATCCATAACTATCTTAAGCCTAATCGAACAGTGGTCACTGGTCCCAAAAGGCTCCTCTACAACTACTTTATTCACTTGTCCATCCCAATTTCTCAAGTCTAGATCAAGTGTTGCCCTCTCATGTGTGGAGGCCTCTAAATACTGCTGGAGAAAACTCTCCTGAACACTTTTTGAGAAATTGCACCCCATCTAAACCCTTCACACTTCAGTCAATATTGGGAAAGTTAAAAACTACAACAACCTTATTTGACCTGCAGCTGTCTGCAATCTCCTGGCATATTTGTTCTTCTAATTCCCATTGACTATTCGGGGATCTGTAAATACCCCCAAAGAGGTGATCAATCCTTGTTCCTCAGCTCCACCCATATAACCTCACTAACCTCACTAGACGAACCGTCTGTAATGTCGCCTCTGACCACTGTCATGACATCCTCCTTAACCAATATTGCAACCCCCCCATTTCTTTTACATAGATACATAGACAATAGGTGCAGGAGTAGGCCATTCGACCCTTCCGAGTCAACACTGCCATTCAAAGTGATCATGGCTGATCATCCACAATCAGTACCCCGTTCCAGCCTTCTCCCATATCCCTTGAGTCCACTAGCTTAAGAGTATCTTAACTTGTACTGTACTTCCGGTGGCGCTGGTGTCAGCAGCCTCCACCTACAGCCCGGTATCTTTTTGTTTTTTTAGTTTGAAAAAGTGTGTTTTTTTGTGTTTTTTTGGTGATTTTATGTGGGGGAAGAGGACACGGTGCGGGGGATACCGTCCTTCAGCCGCTTCCTGGTGAGGACGCAACTATTATTCGAGTCGCGTCCTCGCCCCCCCCCTCCCCCCACAGCGGCCTACCTACCTGGATTGGCGCGGCCTTTCCTGCCATGATCGACCGGAGCTCCAGCAGCGGCGGGACAGCGCTGAAACATCGCGGGGCTGGCGATGCCTTACCGGGGGTCGCCGTCTGGAGCCCGGAGTGCTGGACCTGCTGCACCGACATCCTGGAGCTGCGGTTTGCGGAGCTCCCAACGTGGGCGGCGCTGATGGACAGCGCGGGGTCCTGTGACCCGGCTCGGCCTGTGGACTCGGGAGCTGCAGACTCCGGCTGCGGGAGGCGGCTGATCAGGAGGTCCGGGCCGCTGAGGAGGAGAATGCTCACCGTTGGGGTTCGGCGTCGGCGTTCCACCAGCCCGGCGTGAGGGCCTGAACATCGGGCCACCCGGGGCGGCGACTGCGGGTGCTCGGAAGGCCCCGACCACGGATGAACACGGAGGGGAGGCTGGCTGGACTATGGTGCCTTCCTCACCTTGGTGCCATTTATGTTATGTATCTGTGTTTGTGCTTTTTTTTAATTCAATTTCAATTTTATTTTTAATATGTTTTATTATTTATTTATTATTTTTTGAAATTGTTTTATGATACTGCCTGTAAGGGAAATTCATTTCGTTGTCTCAAATTGAGACAATGACAATAAATTTGAATACAATACAATACAATACAATACAATCTATCTTTTGAATGCAGGCAGAGAATTCCATAAATTCACAACTCTCTGGGTGAAAAGGTTTTTCCTCATTTCAGTTCTTAAACTGTGGCCACTGGTTCTGGACTCCCGCAACATCGGGAATATGTTTCCTGCATCCAGTGTGTCCAATCCCTTAATAATTTTATATGTTTCTACAAGATCCCCTCTAATCCTAAATTCCAACGAATACAAGTCCAGTCGCTCCATTCTTTCAACATATGACAGTCCCGCTATTTTGGGAATTAACCTTGTGAACCTACGCTGTACTCCCGCAATGGCAAGAATGTCCTTCGTCAAATTAGGAGATCAAAACTGCACACAATACTCCAGGTGTGGTCCCACCAGGGCCCTGTACTACTACAGAAGGACCTCTTTGCTCCTCTACTCTCATTATGAAGGCCAACATGCCATTAGTTTTCTTCACTGCCTGCCGTTTCTGCATGCTTTACTCTCACCTCTGTCTCTCCTGAAATGTCTGTACCCCGGAATATTGAGCTGCCAGTCGTACCCCTCTCTTAATTAGGTTTCAATAATGGCTACAATGTCCCAGTCGCACATATGTACATATCCATGCCCGATGCTAATCTGCCTTACCCGTCAGACCCCTTGCATTAAAATGCATGTAGCTTATACCGAACTTCCCTCCTCGCTCTCTGCCTTTCACCAGTCGATTCTGTCCACTAAACTTTCTCTCACCAACCTCCATAGCAACTTCTAACCTCTCACCTGTCTGTCCTGTATGAGATCCCACATGAGGGGAACGAGTTGCCAGATTTGAGGTTCAGCCAAGTACTACAACAACATTTGAAAGACATTTGACAGGTACATGTATAAGAGAGGTTTAGAGAAATATTTAGTTTAGTTGACTGTCACGTGTACTATGGTACAGTGAAAAGCTTTTGTTGCTTACTAGCAGAAAGACAATACATGATTACAATTGAGACATCCTGAGTGTATAGATTCATGATAGTGTTTAGTGCAAGATAAAGTCGAGTAAAATTTGATTAAAGATAGTCCGAAGGTCTCCAATGAGGTATAAGCTCATGAGTGCTTTCGAGTTGTTGGTAGGATGATTCAGTTGCCTGTTAGCAGCTGGGAAGGAACTGTGCCCGAATCTAGAGGTTGGAGGAACGTGGGCCAAACATAGGCAGGTGGGTCTTGTGTAGTTGGGACATCTTGGTGGGCATGGACAAGCTGGGCTGAAGGGTCCATTTCCATGCTGCACAATTGTGACTGTGTAACCATGTGCAAAGAAAGGATATGTTTCATGTACTATCCAACAAATCAGATAATGTTGTACATAAATACAATAGTCAAACTGAAGTACAAAAGGTAGAGCAAAGGGGAAGATGCAGACATGTAGTCATTAGAGAGCAACAATCCCAGAAACAAAGCCCAATTAGGTACCACAATGTCCAGGGAATCAAGAACTAGAGGCCAAAGGTGGGGCTTCCAGGGGGAAAGATTTAATAGGAACACAAGGGACATATTTTTTCCACACAGATCGTTGAGGGTATATGGATTGAGCTGCAAGAGGAAATAGTTGAGGCAGGTACAATAACAATGTTAAAAGACATTTAGACAGAAACAAGGATAGGAAAGATTTAAAAGGATATGGATCAAAGACGGGTAAATTGGATAAGCTTAGATGGGGCATCTTGATTGGCATGAACAAGTGGGCTTAAGGTCCAGTTATCTTGCTATACGAATAGGATTCTGTGCTGATTTGAAGTATGTTAATTTCTTGCACTGGTTTGGCAGATTAATGCATCTCTCTTGTGTGTTGAGTATATATAGCAGTATTGTATTAGTACAAAAGATTAGGTGTAATTTTTCTCCTACCCGCCACGACTCCCGGGAACAGATATTTTGGAATAGTTAATATAATCAACACTTATTGCCCACTAAACCTTTTGAACTGTTTAAGAAGGAACTGCAGATGCTGGAAAATCGAAGGTACACAAAAAAGCTGGAGAAACTCAGCGGGTGCAGCAGCATCTATGGAGCGAATAAAATAGGCAACGTTTCGGGCCGAAACCCTTCAAAACCTTTTGAACTGTTGATCCAATAATTTAGTAAGTTTCTTTCAAACAAAATACAAGAAAATAAATATTATACCTGTTGTTGCGTTCTTTCTGCATGGATAACTTCAACGTTAATACCTTCGTAGATCAACTCACGAAACAACTCCTTTGCTCTTACAATAGACTGAACAAAGACCAGCACTGGAGGTGAAAAACCCTTTAAAGAATTTAAAGATTCACATATTGATGTAATTGAAACAATTCACACTATTACAATCTCAGACTGTACCTATGATGAAGGGAATACTTATGTAATGCTAAGAATGCGTCATGTTAATCTAGTTTAATGGTGTTATATAAAACATTTGATGAAACAATGAAAGTGGTTTAATGTGGAGTCATGCCATGAATCCGCATTGAATCAGTTGGCCTTGCCATGCAAAAAATGCCAAGTAGTTTTAGAGATGCAGCATTGAAACAGATCCTTTGGCCCACTGAGTCCATGCCAAGCATTAATCACACAGAAACATTGAAAGTAGGTGCAGGAGTAGGCCATTCTACCCTTCGAGCCAGCACCATCATTCAATATGATCATGGTTGATCATCCAGAATCAATACCCAGTTCCTTCATTTTCCCCATATCCCTTGATTCCGTTAGTCCTAAGAGATATATCTAACACTCTTGAATACAAAGAGTGAATTGGCCTCCTGTGACACCGAGAATTCCACAGATTCTCAACTCTCTGGATAAAAAAGTTTTTCATCTCAGTCCAAAATGACATCCCTTATTCCTAAACTGTGACCCCTGGTTCTGGACTCATCAACATAGGGAACATTTTTCCTGCATCTAGCCTGTACAATCCCTTAATAAATGTAAGGTACACAAAAATGCTGGAGAAACTCAGCGGGTGCAGCAGCATCTATGGAGCGAAGGAAATAGGCAACGGCTATAAGATCTCCTCTCATCCTTCGAAATTCCAGTGAATATAAGCCCAGTCGATCTATTCTTTCATCATATGTCAGTCCCGCCATCCCAGGAATTAACCTGGTGAGCCTACACTGCACTCCTTCAATCGCAAGAATGTCCTTCCTCAAATTAGATGAGCAAAACTGCACACAATACTCCAGGTGCAGTCTCACCAGGGCCCTGTACAGCTGCAGTAAGACCTCCTTGCTCCTATACTCAAATCCTCTCGCTATGAAGGCCAACATGCCATTTGCTTCCTTCACTGCCTGCTGTCCCCGCATGCTTACTTTCAGTGACTGATGTACAAGGACACCCAGGTTTCATTGCACCTCCCTTTTTATTAATCTGACACCATCCGGATAATAATCCGCCTTCTTGTTCTTGCCACCAAAGTGGATAACCTCACATTTATCCACATTATACTGCATCTGCCCACTCACCCAACCTATCCAAATCACCCTGCAGCCTCATAGCATCCTCCTTGCAGCTGATACTGCCATCCTGCTTTGCGTCATCGACAAACTTGGAGATGTTACATTTAATGCCTTTGTCTAAATCGTGAATATATATTGTAAATAACTGGGGTCCCAGCACTGAGTCTTGCGGTACCCCACTTGTCACTGCATGTTCACACTGGTTCTGTTATTCGATTTTCTCATTCACTCCCTGCACATTAAAGGCAATGTACAGAGGCCAATTAATGGCAAGATTATGTATATTTTCATAGTAAAGAAGGCAAATGCAATGTTAGCATTAATTTTGAGGGGAATAGAATATAAAACCAGGGTTGTAAACCTGAGGCTTTATAAGGCATGGGTCAGGCATTTGGAGTATTCTGCGCAGTTTTGGGCCCATTGCTGAGGAGGGATGTGCTGGCGTTGGAGAGGATCCAAAGGTTTATGAGAATGACGCCAGGAACAATTGCATTAATGCATGACGAACGTTTGACCGCTCTGGGCCTGCATTCGCTGGAGTTTAGAAGGACGAATTGAAACCTCAGAAACTTAACTAATAGTAGAAGGCATGGATAGAGTGGATGTGGAGAGGATGTTTCCACTCGTGGGAGAATCTAGGCCCAAAGGGGACAGCCTCAGAATAAAGGGATGTAACTTTAGAAAGATGAGAAGAAATTTTAGTCAGAGTGTGGTGAATCTTTGGAATGCATTGCCACAGAGGCCAAGTCATTGACTATATTTAAAGTAGAGATTGACAGGTTCTTGATTAGTATGCCACTGGGGTGATGAGGGATTTCAATATGCAGGTAGACTGGGAAAATCAGGTTGGTTCAGGACCCCAAGAAAGAGAGTTTGTAGAGTGCCTCCGAGATGGATTCTTAGAACAGCTTGTAAAGGAGCCGACCAGAGAAAAGGCAATTCTGGATTTAGTGTTATGTAATGAACCGGATTTAATAAAGGACCTCGAGGTAATGAGCTATTAGGAGGCAGTGGCCATAACATGGTCAGGTTTAATCTACAATTTGCCAGATTTGATAAGAGAACTCGAGGTAAAGGAACCGCTTGGAGGTAGTGATCATAATATGATTAGTTTTAATCTGCAATTTGAGAAGGAGAAAATTATATCGGAAGTGGCAGTGATGGTTGAACAAAGGGGACTATGAAGGCATGAGAGGGGAGCAGGCCATAGTAGACTGGAAAGGGATCCTAGCAGGAATGACGGTGGAACAGCAATGGCAGGAATTTCTGGGCATAATCCAGAAGACGCAGGATCATTTCATTCCAAAAAGGAAGAAAGATTCTAAGGGAAGTAGGAGGCAACCGTGGCTGACAAGGGAAGTTAGGGATAGAATAAAACTAAATGAAAAAATGTATAACACAGCAAAGAGTAGCCGAAAGCTAGAGGATTGGGAAACCTTCATCAGACAACAGAAGGAAACAAAACGGGCAATATGGGCTGAAAAGATGAAGTACGAGGGGAAGCTGGCCAGGAATGTAAAGAAGGACAGTAAAAGCTTCTTTAGATATGTTAAGGGAAAAAGAGTAACAAAGTTAAATGTGGGTCCCTTGAAGGCAGACACGGGTGAAATTATTATGGGTAACAAGGAAATGACCGAAGAGTTGAACAGGTACTTCGGATCTGTCTTCACTAAGGAAGACACAAACAATCTCCCAGATGTACTGGAGGACAGAGGATCCAAGGGGGTAGAAAAACTGAAAGAAATTTTCATTAGGCGAGAAATAGTATTGGATAAGCTAATGGGACCCAAGGATGATAAATCCCCTGGGCCAGATGGTCTGCATCCCAGGGTCCTCAGGGAGGTGGCTCTAGGATTAGTGGACGCATTGGTGATCATTTTCCAATGTTTAATAGATTCAGGATTAGTTCCTGTGGATTGGAGGATAGCTAATGTTATCCCACTTTCCAAGAACGGAACGAGAGAGAAAATGGGGAATTACAGACCAGTTAGCCTGACTTCGGTGGTGGGAAAGATGCTGGAGTCAATTATTAAAGAGGTAATAATGGGGTATTTGAATAGCAGTAAAAGGATTAGTCCAAGTCAACATGGATTTATGAAAGGGAAAACAAGCTTGACTAATCTTTTGGAATTTTTTGAAGATGTGACAAGTAAAATGGATGAAGGGGAGCCAGTGGATGTAGTGTATCTAGACTTTCAGAAAGCCTTTGATAAGGTGCCGCATGGGAGACTGGTGACTACAATTAGAGCACATGGTATTGGGGGTAGGGTGTTGACATGGATAGAAAATTGGTTGGCAGACAGGAAACAAAGAGTAGGAGTGAACGGTTCCTTTTCAGAATGGCAGGCAGTGGCGAGTGGAGTGTCGCAAGGCTCGGTGTTGGGGCCGCAACTGTTTACCATATATATTAATGATTTGGAAGAGGGAATTAGGAGCAACACTAGCAAGTTTGCAGATGACACAAAGCTGGGTGGCAGTGTGAACTGTGAAGAGGATGTTAGGAGGTTGCAGGGTGACCTGGACAGGTTGAGTGAGTGGGCAGATGCGTGGCAGATGCGCTATAACCAGGGGGCAGATTATTATCTCAATGGGGTTAGGTTAGGTAAGGGGGAGGTGCAGCAAGACCTGTGTGTCCTTGTACACCAGTCACTGAAAGTTGGCGTGCAGGTCAAGTCAAGTCAAGTTTATTCGTCACAGCAGGTACAGCAGGCAGTGAAGAAAACTAATGGAATGTTGGCCTTCATAACAAGAGGATTCAGTATAGGAATAAACAGGTTCTTCTGCAGTTGTATAGGGCTCTGGTAAAACCACATCTGGAGTATTGTGTATAGTTTTGGTCTCCTAATTTGAGGAAAGGCATGCTTGTAATTGAGGCAGTGCAGCGTAGGTTCACGAGATTGATCCCTGGGATGGCGGGACTGTCATATGAGGAAAGATTGAAAAGACTAGGCTTGTATTCACTAGAGTTTAGAAGGATGATGAGATATCTTATAGAAACATATAAAATTATAAAATAACTGGACAAGCTAGATGCGTGAAAAATGTTCCCAATGTTGGGCGAGTTCAGAACCAGAGGCCAGTCTTAGAATAAAGGGGAGGCCATTTAAGACTGAGGTGAGAAAAAACTTTTTCACCCAGAGAGTTGTGAATTTGTTGAATTCCCTCCCACAGAGGGCAGTGGAGGCCAAATCACTGGATGGATTTAAGAGAGTTAGATAGAGCTCTAGGGGCTAGTGGAATCAAGGGATATGGGGAGAAGGCAGGCACAGGTTATTGATTGGGGACGATCAGCCATGATCACAATGAATGGCGGTGCTGGCTTGAAGGGCCGAATGGCCTCATCCTGCACCTATTTTCTATGTATGGGTGCCAAAGAATGGGGTTGAGAGGGAAAGATAGGTCAGGCATGATTCAATGGCAGAGTAGACTTGATGGGACCGCTTGGCCTAATTCAGCTCCTATGATCTTATGAATTTCCCCAGTTTCGCTGTAAACGGATGACCATGAGATGGAATGGAACAAAGGTTAGTTATTCACACAAGTTCGAATTACACTAATCACCTACCATTTTAATTAAATATTAAATAATTGTTCATAATATGCATTTCATAAAGATATTAAGAGACAAAATGGATATAATGTTTGAAGTAATAGGTAGAAACATTTGATGTGACAAGTAAGGAAATCAGTGTTTTATTTTTTTTTTAAATTTTATAAAAGTCAGTGCATTACTGAAAGATGTCAAAGTTAATAATTGGTGCCAGAGTGTAAATTACACAAGTACACTACACACTACACGGTGACCTGCGTGGGTTTCCCCGGGGGGGTTAGTTTCAACACTCCAAAGACGTACAGGTTTGTAGGCTAATTGGCTTGGTAAAGTTTGAAATTGTCCCAAGTGTATAATAGTAGCAATGTTACAAAATGTTGAGATTTAAAAAATCAAGTCTGCAATTTATCCCATCAGATAAAGCATAAAAAGAAGTTTAATTTGACACCTAATTCACTTTCATATCTCAAGTATTTAAAATGTTATGGCCATTTTCATACTCGGAAATTAGCATCTTGTTCCCTATTGATTTTCTATGGACATAACAAAAAAGCTGTGACCGTGGACAGTCAAAAGCCCATACCTTTCTTAAAAATTAAGAGAACTGAATGAAATTTTCAGTTATCATAGATTGAAGCATTCTGAAACAAATATAAAATAATCTTACTTGGATGACCTGAAATTAAAGCATATAATTAGTTTGTTACCCAATTGTAGCTAATTTCAGACTTCAATTACTAGATCTAAACATCTATCCATTTCTTAATAAATGATTAACATTTTTAAATAGCCTAAGTGTCCAAATAATATTCACAAATAATTCACAATAAAACATGATTTTTAAATCTCATTTAGATTAATTTATAGGCCAAATGGAAGGAATTTACTGTTCAATTGCTGTAAATTAAAGTCCATTTAAATCAGCTTTCTAGTGGGATCCTGTGAACGCGCTGGTTTAGAACGTTCACATTGCGCTAGATTTTGCCCTCAAATGCCCAGAAAAATACTGCGGGATATAATGGGGCCCAAATGAGCTACTCGCAACATTAAACTTTGTATAAAGGGATCTTAAGAAGCCCTTTTTAACGTAAAAATAAACAGCCTACCTTCCGTTTTCCCCTGTATGAGATCCGACCCGTTGTCGACGGTCTGGGGTTTAGAGGTTAATTTTTAACCTACTATAACAAGTAAAGAAAGCCCTTAAAATTAAAGCTACGGAATTTTCCAGCGATTTTTCGTTAATAATTAACTAGGCTGAAAAACCTCGATTTGAACAGCCTAAGGAAAATAGCGTTTTAAACCCGCCCCCCCCCCCCTCTAAACGGCGCCAAAATCGCGCACACGGGCTGGGACAGATTTTCAGCGACGCTTCAGGTAGGCTTTGCAACATACCTAATAATAGTATTGGCATGCGGGGATCGCTGGTCCGTACGGACTGTGTGGGCCGAAGGGACTGTTTCCGCACTGTATTTCTAAACTAAACTAATTACTATCAGAAATATTCAAACAGAACAACATTATGTTAGTCTTGGATGTTGTTCATTTACTGATATAATTGAAATATTAAGCCCAAGTTGGCAGAAAATCTTTTATTGTGCAATGCTTATCCAACATCACACAAATAATTAAATCCCAAACAGGACTCCAGCAGATCACACACTGAGTACTAAATCATGATCATTTCAACTTCAAACAGCTAAATAGTTAGACATTATATATGATGACAATTACCTTTTTAATCAGGTCTCGCATTGCCAGCAATTTCCCATTTTCTGTTCCGACAAAAAGTAATTCCTGCTCCACAGTCTCTACAGCTGAATTCCTAAAAGGAAAAAATAGAACCAAATGTTCATCAGTCATTAGGGCAGAATTAGGTCATTGGCCCCTGGAGTCGACTCCACTGTACAATGGCAGCTGATCTATCGAATGGAAACATCCTCTCCACATCCACTCTATCCAGGCCATTCACTATTTGGTAAGTTTCAATGAGGGCCCCCACCCCTCATCCTTCTAAACTCTGCCCAGTGCAATCAAATGCTCTTCATATGTTAACCTAATCATCTCCAGCATCATTCTCGTAAACTTCCTTTGGACCTTTTCCAACACCAGCACATCCCTCCTCAGATATGGAGCACAAAACAGTTCACAATACTCCAATTCAACTTGCAAATTAACATTTTGGGAATCCTGCATCAGCACTCCCATGTCCCTTTGCACCTCTAATTTCTGAACCCATTCAGAAAGTAGTCGACAACTTTATATAGGTATGTTACAAAACCTACCTGAATCGTCATTGGGAATCTGCCCTCAGCCATGTCCGCGTTTTGGCGCTGTTTGGAGGGGGCGGGTTTAAAACACGATTTTTACTAGGCTGTTCTAATCGCAGATGTTCAGCCTAGTAAATCATTAACGAAAAATCGCTGCAAGACCCGGTCGCAAAAGGTATTATTAGTTTTATAGGCCTCGATAATATAGTTATAATAATTTTAAAATGACTTTCTCACTCCGCAACCTCTCGCAGCCCCAGGGTTTTATAAAGCAAACAATTAAAGGTATGTACCTTATTTTTACATTAAATGGGGCATATATATAACCCTGTAATTAAAGTTATCTATGGCGAGTAGTTCATTTTGGGCTTTTTATATCCCGCAGTATTTTTCTCGGCATTTGAGGGCACTAATCCAGCGCGATGTCAACGTTCTAAACCAGCGCGTTCACATGAACCCACTAGAAAGCCGATTTAAATGGGCATTTATTTACAGCAATTGAACACTAAATTCCTTCCATTTGGCCTATAAATTAATGTAAATTAGATATAAAAATCATGTTATATTGTGAATTATTTGTGAATAATCTTTGGACACTTAGGCTATTTAAAAATGTTAATCTTTCCTTAAGAAATGGGCTTTTGACTATCCAAGATCACAGCTTTTTTGTAATGTCCATTGAAAATCAATAGGGAACAAGATGCTAATTTCCGAGTATGAAAATGGCCATAACTTTTTTAATACTTGAGATATGAAAGTGAATTTGGTGTCAAATTAAACTTATTGTTATGCTTTATCTGATGGGATAAATTGCAGACTTGATTTTTTAAATCTCAAAATTTTGTAACATTGCTACTTTATACCTACCACCAAACTCTCCCAACCTGTCCAAGTCCTTCTGCAGAGTCCCTGCTTCCTCTACACTACCCACCCCTCCACTTATCTTCGTATCATCTGCAAACATGGTCGTAAAGTCTTCAATTCCCTCATCCAAATTATTGATATACAACGTGAGGAGTCGCAGCCCCAGCACCAACCGTTACAGAACTCCGCTACTCACCAGCAGCCAACCAGAAAAAGCCCCCTTTACTGCCACTCTGCCTTCTGCCATTAAGCCAACCTTCGAGACATGCTAGTATCTCTCCTCAAATACCATGGGCTCTCATCTTCTTCAACAGCCTTGTGAAAACCCAAGTAAACAGCATCCATTGACACTTTGTCTATTTAATTTAATCCTGCGATTTACTTCCTGAAATAACTGGTTTGGGACCCTTCTTCAAACCCAGTCTCAGAGTTGGTGGCCTGGTGTTAGTCTGCAGGGTCATGGTCAAGGGGTGGGTATGAGGCATCGGAGCTGGCACCTGGCCCCTGAATGGTATAGGTCCGTTTGCTGGACTACAATGGCAACCCCCTTGGCAGCGGGTTTGATAACAATATTGGTATTGTTATTGAGTGAGCGCGGGGTCTGGTGGGAAATGATGACCTAGAGAGAAATATAAGTAGGTTTTCAGTAGGCAAGATGGGTGAGGGATGTGCAGAACAAAGGGAATAAATGTAATAGATCCAATCCAAAGAGTTTAATGGAGTCTGTTAACAGTTCATTAAACTTCTTTGTATCATATACAGTAAATGGTGAAGAGAGTGGCACAGTGGCACAACGTCAGAGTTACTGCCTTCCAGCACCAAAGACCCGGGCTCGATCCTGACTACGGGTGCTGTCTGTACAGTTTGTATGTTCTCCCTGTGACTTTCCGGTTTCGTCCCACATTCCAAAGACATACAGGTTTGTAGGTTCATTGGCATCAGTTAGTTGTATAAAAAACTATAATAATAATAATAATATCTTTTATTGTCATTGCACGTCAGTGCAACGAGATTTAGTATGCAGCTCCAACCGATGAAAAAGAAAGGTAAAATAAATAAATAAGCTGTGTGTCATGACCATCCGAGGGAGACAGTCCATGGGGGGATGGGGGGCACTCAGCAGGGCCGGTTCAGAGCCGCTATAGCTCTTGGAATAAAGCTGTTTCTGAGTCTGGAGGTTCGGGCATAGAAGGCCTTGTAACGTCTGCCGGAGGGAAGTAGTTCAAACAGTCCGTTACAGGGGTGTGATGAGTCTTTATGGATGCTGACGGCCTTCCTGAGGCACCGTATGGGGTGATCACTGGTTGGTGTGGACTCTGTGGGCCAAAGGACCCGTTTCCACGCTACATCTCAAAGGTCATTGAGTCATAAATTGTGGAAACAGGCCCTTCAACCCAACTCACCCACACCGGCGAACAATTTCTCAGCTACACAAGTCCCACTGGCCTGCGCTTGGTCCATATCCTTCCAAACCTGTCCTATCCATGTACCTGACTGTTTCTTAAACGATGGGATAGTCCCAGCCTCACCTACCTCCTCTGGCAGCTTGTTTTAAAGTTTAAAGAAGGGAAAGTTCGGTTCACTCCTGTGGAAGGAATATAGATGCTCAGCAGCAAATCACCCAAACCAGAGCCATTCTAATTCTCCATTCCATTCAACTCTAGGCTTTCAGTTTGTGGCCTCCTACATTGTCACAACAAATCCAACACAAGCTCGAAGAATAACACGTCATCTTCCCTTTAAACATATTACAACATTCCAAGCAGAATATTGAATGCATCTACTTTAGATAGTTCACTTCCTCTCTGTGTGTATCACATTACACAAAGCATCCTTTTAATGTGTTAGCTGCCCCCATTAGATCATGTGGACGTGCTCTTCCATAGATACTCCCTTTGTTCTCTCCTCCCTTCCACCTACTCTCTACTGAAATCAAAATTTATTTTTCTCTTATCAAGTTCCTACGAAGGGTGCCAGTCCAGAAATATTAACTGTTCCTTCTTTCTCAGACTCTGCCCAGCCTGCTGAGCATTTCCATCAGGTGAAATTTAGCCTTCAGAAATGAGAAGTGACTTAGTTTAATTTTGGTTTGGAGATACAGCGTGGAAACAGGACCTTCGGCAAACTGGGTCCACACCGACCAGCGATCCCCGCATATTAACACCAACCTACACACACTAGGGACAATTATTTTTTAACATTTACCAAGCTAATTTACCTACGTTCCTGTGCATCTTTGGACTGTGGGACGAAACCAAAAATCACGGAAAAAACCCACGCAGGTCATGGGGAGAACGTACAAACTCGCTACAGACAGCAGATTCAGATTCAATTTTAATTGTCATTGTCAGTGTACAGTACAGAGACAACAAAATGCATTTAGCATCTCCCTTGAAGAGCGACATAGCAAACGATTTGAATAAAAAAATAATAAGTGTCCGGGGGGGGGGGGGGGTGTGGTGATTGGCAGTCACCGAGGTACGTTGTTGAGTAGAGTGACAGCCGCCGGAAAGAAGCGGTTCCTCGACCTGCTGGTTCGGCAACGGAGAGACCTGTAGCGCCTCCCGGATGGTAGGAGGGTAAACATTCCATGGTTGGGGTGAGAGGAGTCCTTGGTGATGCTGAGCGCCCTCCGCAGACAGCGCTTGCTTTGGACAGACTCAATGGAGGGGAGCGTGGAACCGGTGATGCGTTGGGCAATTTTCACCACCCTCTGCAATGCCTACCGGTCGGAGACAGAGCAGTTGCCATACCATACTGTGATGCAGTTGGTAAGGATGCTCTCGATGGTGCAGCGGTAGAAGTTCACCAGGATCTGAGGAGACAGATGGACCTTCTTCAGTCTCCTCAGGAAGAAGAGACGCTGATGAGCCTTCTTGATCAGAGTAGAGGTATTGTGGGTCCAAGAGAGGTCATCAGAGATGTTGACTCCCAGGAACCTGAAGCTAGAAACACGTTCCACCTCCGTCCCGTTAATGTGGATGGGGGTGTGCGTGCCGCCTCTGGACTTCCTGAAGTCTACAATGAGCTCCTTGGTCTTCTTGGAGTTAAGGGCCAGGTTGTTGTCAGCGCACCATGCTGCTAAGTGCTGGACCTCCTCCCTGTAGGCCAGCTCATCGTTGTTGCTGATGAGGCCAATCACCGTTGTATCATCTGCATACTTGATGATGGTGTTAGTACCATGTACAGGTGTGCAGTCATAGGTGAAGAGGGAGTAGAGGAGGGGGCTCAGCACACAGCCCTGAGGAACGCCGGTGTTCAGGGTGAGGGTTGAAGAGGTGTGCTTGTCTAACCTCACAGACTGGGGTCTGTTGGTTAGAAAGTCCAGTATCCAGTTGCAGAGGGAGGGGTCGATGCCCAGGTTACCGAGTTTGGTGATCAGTTTTGATGGAATAATGGTGTTGAATGCTGAGCTGTAATCGATGAACAGCATTCTTACGTAAGTGTCTCTGTTGTCGAGGTGGGAGAGGGCGGAGTGAAGTGCCGTTGAGATGGCATCCTCCGTACTCCTGTTCTTGCGGTAGGCAAACTGATAGGGATCCAGTGTGGGGGGTAGGCAGCTTTTGAGGTGTGCCAGGACCAGCCTCTCGAAGCACTTGGTGATGATGGGGGTAAGTGCAACTGGGCGGAAGTCGTTGAGGCTTGCCGCAGTGGAGTGTTTTGGCACTGGCACGATGGAGGTGGCTTTAAGGCAAGTGGGGACAACTGCTTGGGCAAGTGACAGGTTGAAGATGTCAGTCCAGACGTCTGTCAGCTGCGCAGCACAGGCCCTGAGCACGCGCCCGGGGATGCCGTCAGGGCCAGCAGCCTTACGTGCATTAGTCCTACTCAGTGCCACGTGCACGTCGTAGGGGGTGAGTGTGAGGGGTTGGTGATCGGCAGGTAGCACAGCCTTGATGGCTGTATCTAGATTGTCCCTGAATCCATAGCGACCATAGAAGTGATTAAGCTCCTCAAGGAAGGAGGCGTCGCTGGATGTGGGGGTGATGTTGGAGGGTCTGTAGTCCGTGATGGCCTGGATGCCTTGCCACATGCGTCTGGGGTCGGAGTTGTTGTTGAAGTGCTCCTCAATCCTGAGCTTATGGCAGTGCTTGGCCTTCCTGATGCCCCTCTTCAGGTTAGCCCTGGATGAACTGTAGGCTCGAGCATCGCCTGACCTGAAAGCGGTGTCCCATGCTTTCAGCAGTAGCCTGACCTCGCTGTTCATCCATGGCTTCTGATTCGGGTATATGGTCACCTGTTTGAGGGAGGTGACACTATTGATGGTGGAGTTTATAAAGTCCAGAACAGAGGATGTAGTCGGGATTGAACCCGGGTCTCCGGTGCTGCATTCGCTGTAAGGCAGAAGCTCTTCCTCTGCGACACCGTGCCGATAATGTAGTGGCAGTAGTATGGGAATTGCTAACCATCTTAACTTCCTTTCCCATACTGACTTTTCTCTCCTGGGCCTCTTTCATTGCCAGAGTTAGGCCACACGCTAACTGGATGTACAGCTGCTCGTATTCCGCTTGGCTAGTTCACAACCTAATGGCACGAGTATTAATTCTTTGATTTTAGGCAACTAATTACAAAAATAAAAGCCGCCTGTACCTCCACACCCCGCTCTTCTTTCCTGTGCCCCACCTGGATTTGCACCAATTTCTCTCCCCTAATTCTTTCCTCTGTACTGATAATTCACAACTCTTCTACCCTAACTCACACCGTTTCTCTTTTCATCTCTGACCTTTGTCCAACAATATGCCAATCAAAACCCTCCCTCACCTGTACCCACATAACTTGCTGGGGTTTGTCCTGCCTCTCTTCTCTTTCAGCAGCTTTCTCTCCCCCTCACCACAATCAGTCTGAAGAAGGGTCCTGACCTGACCGGTACGACTCACCCGTTGCAGCGGCCCCTACAGCCTGTCTGTCTTTTTTTTAATTTTTTGTTTAGTTAAATGTAGTGTTGGTGTTTTTTTAATACTGGTTTTAAATGTGTATATGTGGGGGGGGGGGGGGGGGAAAGGGGGAAACTGTTTAAAATCTCTTCCTTGTCCGGGAGACCCGACCTTTTCCTGTCAGGTCTCCGTTGTCGTTGGGGCCTAGCACCGTGGAGCGGCCTCCAACCTGAACGACCCGGGGGCTCGGGAGACTGCGGAGCACTCACCATCCTGCCGGCCTCGGAGCGTGGGGAGCGGTGGTGACTCGCTGCTGCGACTCGACTCCTGGGGCTCGGAGGCTCCAGCAACGCAGCCGCAGGTCCGGTGGACTGGGACATCGAGAGCTCGTGGGTCTGGGGGGAGAGCTCCCGCAACGCAACTTCTCCACCGCTTCCCAGAGCTCCGGCAACGCAACTTCTCCAGCCCGTGTCGCGGGGTTGCAACGACCCGGAGCGGGGACGTACATCGCCCGGCACAGCTTGGACATCGGGAGAGAAATGGAGAACAGGGGAGAGAAAAGACTTTGCCTTCCATCACAGTGGGTTCACTGTGATGGATGTTTGTGTGAATTAAATTGTGTGTATGTCTGTAGGAAATTGTCTTTGTTTGTATGGCTGTGGAAACGGAATTTCGTTTGAGCCTCACTGAGGCTCAAATGACAATAAATGGTATTGTATTGTATTGAGACATCACCTATCCATGTTCTCCAGAGATGCCACCTGACTTACTGAATAACTCCATCACTTTTATTCACCTGAAAACTGCCCGGGATGATGTGCCTCAGATATGTGAAGAAAACAGAGTTTATTTTTTAATTCATGAAGCAGAGTGGCGCAGTGGTAGAGTTGCGGCCTTACAGCACTTGCAGCGCCAGAGACCTGGGTTCGATCCTGACTACGGGTGCTGACTGTACGGTGTTTGTACGTTCTCCCCGTGACCTGCATGGGTTTTCTCTGAGATCTTCCGTTTCCTCCCACACTCCAAAGACGTACAGGGTTATAGGTTAATTGGCTTGCTATTAAAATGTAAATTGTCCCTAGTGTGGGTAGGATAGTGTTCGTGTGCGGGGTGGACTCGGTGGGCCGCTTTCTGCGCCTTATCTCCAAAAACTAAAAAAAGTGGACAAGGGACCTGACAAATAAGTATGTAATAATTAAATAGTAGGAAACGTTTTCCCAATTAACAAAGGGACCTACAATTAGAGAACAAAGGTTTGGGGACGGTAGCAAGAAGTTTGCAAGGGATCTGGAACCTGGAACGCAATTCCCAAGTTGAGTAGTGGCAGCAGATATTCTCACATTTAAGTATCTAGATGAGCTTTTGAATTGCCATGGCATAGATAGCTATGGACCAGGTGCTGACAAATGAGGTTAATTGTGGATAAAAAAACTGTAGAAATTATATTTCGTACAAACCTAGGTTTTAATGATAATAAATTGCATTCTATTCTATTCTATAAGGAAGGCAAAGTGGAGCAGCCTACTAGGAGCGGCCATGTGTTGAGGTGGAGTGCTCTATTTGGGGGCAAGTGTTGAGTGTAAGTGTTGAGGCTGGGCTCAAGCAGCTTAAGTGAGGAGGCTGGGCAAAGGCAGATGATACTGGACCCCAAGAAAGGGAGTTTGTGGAGTGCCTCCGAGATGGATTCTTAAAGCAGCTTGTACTGGAGCCTACCAGGGAACAAGCAATTCTGGATTTAGTGTTGTGTAATGAACCGGATTTGATAAGGGAACTAGAGGTAAAGGAGCCATTAGGAGATAATGACTATAATATGATTTTTAATCAACAATTTGAGAGGGAGAAGGGAAAATTGGAAGTGTCAGTATTACAGTTGAGCAAAGGGGGAGACATGAGGGAGGAGCTGGCCAAAGTTGACTGGAAAGAGACCCTAGCAGGGATGACAGTGGAACAACAATGGCAGGTATTTCTGGGAATAATACAGAAGGTGCAGGATCAGTTCATTCCAAAGAGGAAGAAAGATTCTAAGAGTAAGAGGCGACCGTGGCTGATCAGGGACGACAGGGACAGTATAAAAATAAAAGAGAAGTATAACAGAGCAAAGATGAACGGGAAGCCAGAGGATTGGGAAACTTTTAAAGAACAACAGAAGATAACTAAAAAGGCAATACGGGGAGAAAAGATGAAGTAGGAAGTTAAGCTAGCTAAGAATATAAAGGCGGATAATATAAGCTCCTTTAAGTATGTGAAGAGGAAAAAATAAGTTAAGACCAAAGTTGGACCCTTGAAGACAGAAACAGTTGAATTTATTCTGGGGAACAAGGAAATGGCAGACGAGTTGAACAGGTACTTTGGATCCGTCTTCACTAAGGAAGACACAAACAATCTTCCTGATATAGTAGTGGCCAGAGGATCAAGGGTGACGGAGGAACTGAAGGAAATCCACATTAGGCAGGAAATGGTGTTGGGTAGACTGATGGAATTGAAGGCTGATAAATCCCCAGGGCCTGATGGTCTGTATCCCTGGGTACTTAAGGAAGTGGCTCCAGAATTTGTGGATGCATTGGTGATCATTTTACAATGTTCTATAGATTCAGGATCAGTTCCTGTGGATTGGAGGGTAGCTAATGTTATTCCACATTTTAAGAAAGGAGGGAGAGAGAAAACAGTTAGCCTGACATCGGTGTTGGGGAAGATGCTGGAGTCAATTACAAAAGATGAAATAGCGGCACATTTGGATAGCAGTAGCAGGATTGGTCCAAGTCAGCATGGATTTACGAAGGGGAAATCATGCTTGTCTAATCTTCTGGAAGTTTGAGGATGTAACGAGGAAAATGGACAAGGGAGAGCCAGTGAATGTAGTGCACCTGGACTTTCAGAAAGCATTTGATAAGGTCTCACAGAGGAGATTAGTGGGCAAAATTAGAGCACATGGTATTGGGGGTAGGGTACTGACATGGATAGAAAATTGGCTGGCAGACAGGAAACAAAGAGCAGGGATTAACGGTCCCTTCAGAATGGCAGGCAGTGACTAGTGGGGTACAGCAAGGCTCGGTGCTGGGACAGCAGCTATTTACAATATACATTAATGATTTAGATGAAGGGATTAAAAGTAACATTAGCAAATTTGCAGATGACACAAAGCTGGGTGGCAGTGTAAACTGTGAAGAGGGTGCTATGAGGATGCAGGGTGACTTGGGCAGGTTGGGTGACTGGGCAGATGGATGGCAAATGCAGTTTAATGTGGATAAATGTGAGGTTATCCACTTTGGTGGCAAAAACAGGAAGGCAGATTATTATCTGAATGGTGTCAATTTAGGAAAAGGGGAAGTATAACGAGATCTGGGTGTCCTTGTTTATCAGTCACTGAAAATAAGCATGCAGGTACAGCAGGCAGTTAACAAAGCAAATGGCATGTTGGCCTTCATAACAACTGGAGTTGAGTATAGGAGCAAAGAGGTCATTCTGCAGTTGTACAGGGCCCTAGTGAGACAATACCTGGAGTATTGTGTACAATTTTGTTCTCAAAATTTGAGGAAGTACATTCTTGCTATTGAGGGGGTGCAGCGTAGGTTTACAAGGTTAATTCCCGGGATGACGGGACTCTCATGTTGAAAGAATGGAGCAACTGGGCTTGTATACACTGGAATTTAGACGAATTAGAGTGAATTTATTGAAACATACAAGATTATTAAGGGATTGGACATGCTAGAGGCAGGAAACATGTCCCCGATGTTAGGGGAGTCCAGAGACCAGGGGCCAAAATTTAAGAATAAGTGGTAGGTCATTTAGAATGGAGATGAGGAAAAACATTTTCACCCAGAGTTGTGAATAGACAATAGGTGCAGGAGCAGGCCATTTGGCCCTTTGAGCTAGCACCACCATTCAGTGTGAACATGGTTGATCATCCCAATCAGTACCCCGTTCCTGCCTTCACCACATATCCCCTGACTCCGCTATTTTTAAGAGCCCTATCTAGCTCTCTCATGAAAGCATCCAGAGAACCTGCCTCCATCGTCCTCTGAGGCAAAGAATTCCAGACTCACCACTATCTGTGAGAAAAAGTGTTTCCTCGTCTCCGTTCTAATGGCTTACTCCTTACTATTAAACTGTGGACTCCCCCAACATCGGGAATATGTTTCCAGCCTCTAGTGTGTCCAAGCCCTTAACAATCTTATATGTTTCAATGAGATGCCCTCTCTTCCTTCTAAGCCCCAGAGTGTACAAGTCCAGCTGCTCCATTCTCTCAGCATATGCCAATCCCGCCATCCCAGGAATTAACCTTTTAAACCTACGCTGCACTCCCTCAATAGCAAGAATGTCCTTCCTCAAATTAGGGGACCAAAACTGCACACTGTGTGGAATCCTCTGCCTCAGAAGGCAGTGGAGGCCAATTCTCTGGATGCTTTCAAGGGAGTGTTAAATCAAGCTCTTAAAGATAGCAACGTCAAGGGATCATGGGGCGAAGGCAGGAACAGGGTATTGATTGTGGATGATCAGCTCAAAGGGCCAAATCCTGCACCTATTGTCCATTATCGATTGTCTAAAATAAACTGAAGACTTTTCTTTTTAAGCTTAGCACAAACAATAAGTGTTCTTCTTATTCTCACCTTATACCAATTGATACAGAAACCACATTGTCCAAGTTCAGTTTACACCACTGCTCCACATCCATTGCAAATGTGGCACTGAACAAAGCTCGCCGCACATTGTGAGATGTACAGGCCAGGAAGATGGTGGCCAACTGATCTCGGAATCCGGATTTGCCATCCTCAAATAATTTATCCGATTCATCAACAACCAACCACTCAACTCTGAAATTCATCAATAGGAGCATTTTAGAAATCAGGACCATTTTAATTTACTTCTTACTAAACTATTTAAACATTAACTAATATAAACATATTCAAAATACTTCTGAAAGCCAATTGAGCCAAGAATTTAGTAACGTTCTCAGCACAGGTGACCCATGTTCTTACAAAAAGAGGGAGGTTGCATTCCTAGACAACAACCAGCATTGTGTCTTTCCATCCACACATGGCAAAGACATGCAAGATGAATAAATATACATTTTACATTAATTTATATGCTGCCCAACCCCATTCACATAAATTCTGCAGGAGGAAATATTACTATGCATCTCAAATTTTGGGCTAGTAATCTGCAAATTCCGTAATTTGTTTCCCGCACATCTGTTACGCAGGGATACTTTGTAAAAATTAATACTGATAGACAGCCTTTTCAAAACCATAAAAGTCACTTATTATTACAAATGATAAGACAGGCAGCATGCACCTGGTAATATTTTAAATAATACTTTCCTTTGAAGCATCAACAATGCAATATGGATTATGTAACAATAATCAGCTCTTTGCTACATAATACATTTTAATGCTCTATACCATCAGATATCGTGGTTAAAATAAAAGCTAAAATGTATGCTTCTCAGACCTAAAGAATAATTTTCAAATATACACAATATCAATTTATAGAGCACTATTTTATGCTAGTATTGATACAGTTGAATCATGATCTGCTAATCTGTGTTAATTGCTTGTCATCCACTAACCCGAGCTGTCTACTATAATGGAATTGACTAGTAAGCACGCGAAAAAAAAAGCTTATCACTACACCTCGGTACAAGTGACAATGAAAGGATCTAAATTACATATTATTAATTTATTTTGTGGCAACATATAAGTCAGAAGACAATTGAGGAAAAAAAATCCAATGGTTTAATTCGACACTTTAACATATTCTAAACAACAAGCTTTTTCACCCATTTCCCCTTTCCTTTTACAAAGAATGCCCGACTGGATATGGATTCAAAAACGATAGGCACCTATCTATGCCTCTCATGACAGTTTGGATTAAAAGTATAAGGAGGATTTTTAACTGTGGGTGCATCTTACTATGATTACCAATAATGCTTTCAGCAAAAGCGGCTTGCAATTAGAAGTACATACATACATTTATTTTTCACTTCCAACCCAAGAGGCACATAAACCAAAATGTAGAATGCCTTCTGCCATTGCTAATGATTTTAACTATCGCAGTAAACTTGCAGTAACACATGGAGTGATTTAGCCAAATTAGATCTGCATAACTGTGGAAAATGAGGAACTTCTCATTTAAATTTTATATTGATATCTGATGTAGCTAATAAAAAATGACAGTACAATATGCAACATTTACAACCTGGAATGCTTGTTGCACATAATTTAAAGTACATACCCTAAAACACAATCATAATCCACCAGAAGACTACCTTTCATGCCCTAAAAAGCATTAATATATTGTCAACGGCATGCTCACTTCATCAAGTCGAGAAATTGGGATGTCATGTCACAATTGTACAAATTGTTGGTTGGATTACTCTGGTTGCCATGCAGTAGAAAGGATGTGATGAGAAGAATATTGCCTGGACAGAAGGGCTTGAGTCATAAGCAGACATTGGATGGGCTGCATCTGCTTTCCCTGGTGCAAAAGTGTTTGAGGGGTGATCGTACAAAGGTTTATAAAATTATGAGGGGCATAGAGAGGGTAGACAGTCAGAGCCTAGGAGAGTCTAAAATGAGAGGGAATCAGTTGAAGATGAGGAGAAACATTTAAGAGGGTTTTAGATGGGCACATGGGTATGCGGCGAATGGAGGAATACGATCGTGTGCAGGCTCAGGAGAATAGTTTAATTGGGCATCATGTTTGGCATGGACATTGCAGGCCGAAGTACCCATTCCTGTTCTGTATTGTTTTGTGTTCAATGTTCTCTATTTTCAGACTCATCAAGAGCTAACAAAACTCTCTGAAGGCAAGGGGATCTGACGGGCATGTTTTTTCCATGCAGTTGTGTGGGTATATGAAAGGGCTGAGAGCCAGATACAGTTACAATAATATAATAATAATAATAATAAATTTATTTATATAGCACATTTATAGTCAATGTTCAAAAGACCTTTAGGAAAGTACATGGATGGGAAAGGTTTAGAGTGATATAGGCCAAATGAAGTGAAATAGGATTAGTGTCAGTATGCATGTTGGTGCACATGGATAAGTGGGGCTGAAGAGATTGATCCATGTTGTATAGTTCTACGCATCAACTATAGCTTCTCAGCAACATTTGTGAAAAAAAGTGATAGCATCAAACCTGCTGAGGTCCAGTGCTGGGGGCTCCAGCTTCAACAGGTAAATCAGTCTGTTTGGAGTTGTCACCAAAATATCTGGAGACAAAGAAAATAATTTCAACAAACATGGTTGCGAAAAGTCAGAAAGCTGAACCACAGTAGTCATCACTGTAATTTAGAAACATGTGTTTCACAAAAAAATCCTTGCCCATGAAGTTTCCTCATGTTTTTACCATTCTTTCCCCCATCACAAAAGTGTGGGATAGTTTAACTGCAGACAATTCCAACGACAAAAACAGACAATACTTCTTCTTACGTATGGCGTGCACAGCCTAGAGTTGTAGAACAACTTGTTCTATTTGATCTTATTTGATTGTGCACGCCGGGTTGATTGCATTAGTCAAAACAGGGCGGACCACGTGAAAGTTGCAATCTTCCACCCCTCACAATACTTCAAGGGCAAGGGTACCAACAACAGCCGAACCCTGATCTGAAGCCCATCTTTTCCCACCCATTTTAACATTTTAAGTTAAAATATGCAGCCTTACTTACCAAATTTGTTTGAAGACTTGGGACCAAACTTTTTGGCAGCCTCAGTTGCTTTGTTGATCATGTGAATTCGAAAACCAATGCCTTCAGAGAGTTTTACTAGCTCTCGATAAGTCTGAAAATAGAGAACATTGAACACAAACAATACCGCACAGGAATGGGCACTTTGGCCTGCAATGTCCATACCAAACATGATGCCAAAGGAAACAAATCTCCTGTGCCTACACATGATCATATCCCTCCATTCCCCGCAAACCCATGTGCTCATGTCAAAGCTTCTTAAATGCCACTAACACACCTGCCCTGGCAGTACGTTCCAGGCACCCACTGTTTGAAAAAAACTTGCACCACGTATCTCCTTTAAACTTTACCCCTATCACCATAAAGCCCGTGACATATCCACTCCAAGAAAAATGTTCTCACTGATTACCCTATGACTCATAATTTTATATAATTCTATCAGGTCTCCCCTGAATTCTGACATTCCAGAGAAAACAATCCAAGTTTGTCTGACACCTCCTTATAGGTAATATCCTCCAATCCAGGCAGCATTCTGTTAAAACTCTTCTACACCCTTTCCAAAGCCTCCACATCCTTCCAGTTTTGGAGTGACCAGAACTGCATCCAATATTGCTAATATGGTTTAACCAAAGTCCCATAAAATTTAGTTTAGTTTAGAGAAACAGTGTGGAAACAGGCCCTTCAATAGGCCCAGCAAGTGCCTGCCAACCAGCGATCACCCTTATATTCATTCTACTCTACACACTAGGGACAATTTATAATTAACCAACAAACCTGAATGTCTTTGGAATATGGTGGGGAAACCGGAGCACCCAGAAAAAAATCCACATGGTCGCAAGGAAAACGCACAAACTCTGTGCACACAGCATGTGTAGTTAGGATTGATGCAAGATAGCAACTCTACCACTGCGCCTCTGTGCTCAACTCCGTTGCAACATGATTTCCTGACTGTTATACTCAGTGCCGGATTGGATAAAGGAACTTGAAGTTAATGAGCCATTAGGAGGTAGTGACCATAATATGGTCAGGTTTAATCTACAATTGGAGAGGGAGAAGAGTAGATCGGAGGTGTCGGTGTTACAGTTGAATAAAGGGGACTATGGGGGCATGAGGAGGAGCTGGCCAAGGTTGACTGGAAAGATACGCTAGCAGGGATGACAGTGGAACAACAATGGCAGGTATTTCTAGGAATAATACAGAAGGTGCAGGATCAGTTCATTCCCTAGGAGGAAGAAAGATTCCAAGGGGAGTAAGTGGTGACCGTGGCTGACAAGGGACATCAGGGATAGTATAAAAATAAAAGAGAAGTACAACGTAGCAAAGATGAGCTGGAAGCAAGAGGATTGAGCAATGTTTAAAAAACAGAAGATAACTAAAAAGACAATATGGGGAGAAAAGATGAAGTACGAAGGTAAGCTAGCCAAGAATATAAAGGAGGATTGTAAAAGCTTCTCTAGTTGTGTGAAGAGGAAAAAATTACTTAAGACCAAAGTTGGACCCTTGAAGACCGAAAAAGGTGAATTTATTATGGGGAACAAGGAAATGGCAGATGAGTTGAACAGGTACTTTGGATCAGTCTTCACTAAGGAGGACACAAACAATCTTCCTGATATAGTAGTGGCCAGAGCATCTGGGGTGACGGAGGAACTGAAGGAAATCCACATTAGGCAGGAAATGGTTTTGGATAGATTGATGGGACTGAAGGCTGATAAATCCCCAGGGCCTGATGGTCTGTAGCCCTGGGTACTTAAGGAAGTGGCTCTAGAAATCGTGGATGCATTGGTGATAATTTTCCAATGTTCTTTACACTCAGGATCAGTTCCTATGGATTGGAGGGTAGCTAATATTATCCCATTTTTTAAGAAAGGCAGGAGAGAGAAAACAGGGAATTATAGACCAGTTAGCCTGACATCGGTGGTGGGGAAGATGCTGGAGTCAATTATAAAAGGTGAAATAGCCGCACATTTTGGATAGCAGTAACAGGATCGGTCCGAGTCCGCATGGATTTACGAAGGGGAAATCATGCTCGACTAATCTTCTGGAATTTTTGAGGATGTAACTAGGAAAATGGACAAGGGAGAGCCAGTAGATGTAGTGTACCTGGACTTTCAGAAAGCTTTTGATAAGGTCCCACATAGGAGATTAGTGGGCAAAATGAGGGCACATGGTATTGGGGGTAGAGTGCTGACATGGATAGAAAATTGGTTGGCAGACAGAAAACAAAGAGTAGGGATTAACGGGTCCCTTTCAGAATGGCAGGCAGTGACTAGTGGGGTACCTCAAGGCTCAGTGCTGGTACCGCAGCTATTTACAATATACAACAAAGATTTGGATGAAGGGATTCAAAGTAACATTAGCAAATTTGCAGATGACTCAAAGCTGGGTGGCAGTGTGTACTGTGAGGAGGATGCTATGAGAATGCAGGGTGACTTGGACAGGTTGGTGGAGTGGGCAGATGCATGGCAGATGAAGTTTAATGTGGATAAATGTCAAGTCAATTTTATTTCTATAGCACATTTAAAAACAACTCTCATTGACCAAAGTGCTTTACATCAGTGCAGGTACTAACGTGCTACATACAGTGGTACATAGATCTAACAATACATACAAAAATATATACATACAGCGCTCCCTCAGAGGAACTCAAGAAACACTTGTGAGTAGAAATAAGTTTTAAGTCTAGACTTAAAAGAGTCGATGGAGGGGGGCCGTTCTGGTGGGAAGAGGGATGCTGTTCCATAGTCTAGGTGCTGCAACCGCAAAAAGCGCGGTCGCCCCCGAGCTTAAGCCTGGACCGCGGGATGGTCAGTAACCCCAAGTCGGCTGACCTGAGGGACCTGGAGGTAGTATGGTAGGTTAGCAGATTTTTGATGTAGGTGGGGGTAAGCCCGTTAAGGGCTTTGTATACATAAAGGAGGAGCTTGAAATTAATTCTGAACCACACTGGGAGCCAGTGGGGAGGCCAGAATCGGGGTGATGTGGTCCCTTTTTCGGGTGCCCGTCAGAAGTTGCAGTAATCAAGGCGGGAGGATGAGTGGATGATCTTTTCAAGGTTGTCAAATTGGAGGAATGGGTTTATTTTAGCTATCGTGCGAAGCTGGAAGAAGCTAGCTTTCATCACGGCATTGACTTGTTTGTCAAACTTCAAAGCGGAGTCAAATATCACTTCAAGGTTTTTGACGTGAGGTTTGAGTAAGGGGGTAAAGCTTCCAAGGCTGCCTGTTATCGTTTTGATGGAGTCCGAGGGGCCGAGCAGGATGACGTCAGACTTGCTCTCGTTTAGTTGGAGGAAACATGGTGGCAATGCTGAGGAATGTAATACCATAGTTTCAGAAGTTATATTGGCCTGACAAGTCCAACTGGTATCATTCACAAAATCATTGAATGCATTATGTTGCCTGCCTGGGCTTGATGATGTTAATACCAGTATTTTATAAACTATGTGTGTCAAAACCTTGTGTTTCTCAAGTAATTAAATGTTGTATTTAGGTAATCACCAATATGTCACCAAATGTCACCCATTCCTTCTCTCCAGAGATGCTGATTTTGGCCCGCCAGCTTTTTGTGTCTATCACCGATAACTTTGTCTAGCTGATAGGCTTGCTGTCAGAATCCTCTTTGGCACAAAACTTACCTGACTGGCAAGCTCTCGAGTGGGAGATAATATCAATGCCCTGAAACCTTGATTCATTGGCTGTTTTAGACATGTCAAGAGTGGGATGCAAAAAGCCAATGTCTTTCCAGATCCAGTTGGAGCACAGGCCAGGATTTCACGATTCTGTAACAGATATGTAATGTAAAACATTTATGGTCAACAATATATCAAAATAGTTGAATCAATTGATATTTAGTGACCAAGAAATACTTAAATTAATTTCATTTATCTGTGGTCTTCAAAATAAATGAAATGGTGTGCAATTATTTGCACAGCATTAATGAGTTTCAAATTCAATGCCTAAAAGGTGAACCTTTCCGAAAACCAGCAACACTCACACAATTTCTGCTTGTGCTTTGGGCCTGCAAATGAGATAATGAGGAGTCACGTTCCACCCTGCATCCACATGTACCGTGGTGTCTGTTATTAAATTTAAGAATCAGCAACTTTTCAACTTTCTTTTGGGAATATGCTGTAATGGCACAAATTCCCAATAGCAAGCTATTTTTGTATAAAACACAAAGGGCTGGATTAACTCAGTGTGTCCGACAAATATTTCAGGAAAACATGGACCTATTACTATTTTTTTCTTCTTTTAAAGGCAGTACTTTAGTCAAGCAGTACTTGTTTCCATTGAAGTTCTACGTTCTGTGTTTACTTCTGAATCCAGTGAAGAAAACGCACACTCTGGCATAGGTGGCTTGCAGTGGGTTGTTTGAATTGTTGTACGCTTTTCCCTTTCAGGGAGAGTTCACCAAGATCGGTTCTGTTGTTGTCCTCCAGTACATGGATAGGATAGGTTTGGAGGGATATGGGCCAAATGCAGGCAAGTGGGAATAGTGTAGTTGGGGCATGTTGGTCAGCCCTTTTGGCAAGTTAGGGCTGTTTCCACGATGTATAACCAAGACCCACATAGAGGTGATTCCTTTAAGTTGGTTGTGAAGCAGTAGATTGACAGATATTACTGTTGTGAAAGGGTAACTATAGAGGCACAAGGGAGTAGCTGGCTAAAATTGATTGGAAGGGGAGCTTAGCAGGAATGACAGTAGAATAGCAATGGCAGATGTTTCTGGGGGTAATTCAGAAGATCAGGATATTTTCATCTCAAAAAGGAAATATACCAAGGGAAGAATGAAGTAACCATGGCTGACAAAGGAAGTTGAAAAAAGCATAAAAGCAAAAGAGAAGGCATTAAATATGTCAAAGATCGGTGGAAAGATGGAGGATTGGGAAGCTTTTAAAATCCAAAAGAAGACAACTAAAATAAAAGTTAACAAATTAGCCAATAATATAAAAGAGGATACCAAAAGTTTCTACAGCTACACAAAAGAGGTAAGAGTGGACATGGCACTGCTGAAAAAGATGCTGGAAAAATAGTAATTGGGTATAAAGAAATGGCAGACAAACTGAATAAGCTTTTTGAGCCAGTCTTCATAGTAAAAGATAAAAAGGCAAAAATACCAGAAATTCAAGCTAGCCAGGGGGCAGAAGTTAATGCAGTTGCTAATACTGAGAAGATGCTCGAGAAGCTGAAAGGTCTGAAGGTGGATAAGTCACCTGGACCAAATGGACCACACCTCAGGCTTCTGAAAGAGTTAGCTGTAGAAATTGTGCAGGTATTAGTCACAGCTTTAAATAATCAATATAGTCAGGAATGTTTCCAGAAAATGGGAAAAATAGCAAACGTGACTCCACGCATCTGGAAAGCAGTGACAGAATCGGTCAATGTCATCATGGATCTATGAAAGGGAAATCATGCTTGACTAACCTTTTGGAATTTTTTTGAGGATGTATCAAGTAGAATGGATAAGGGAGGGCCAGTGGATGTGGTGCATTTGGACTTTCAAAAAACCTTTGACAAAGTCCCACACAAGAAATTAATGTGCAAAATTAGAGCACATGGTATTGGGGGTAGGGTATTGACATGGATAGAGAACTGGTTGGCAGACAGGAAGCAAAGTAGGAATTAACAGGTCCTTTTCAGAATGGTAGGCAGTGACTAGTGAGGTGCCGGAAGGCTCAGTGCTGGGACCCCAGTTATTTACAACATACATTAATGATTTAGACGAGGGAATTCAATGTAACATCTCCAAGTTTGCGGATGACACAAATCTGGGTGGAAGTGTGAGTCGCGAGGAGGATGCTATGAGGCTGCAGGGCAACTTGGATAGGTTGGATGAGTGGGCAGATGCAGTATCATGTGGATAAATGTGAGGTTATCCACTTTGATGGCAAGAACAGCATGGCAGCTGAGCTGGAGACCCGGGTTCAATCCTGACTAAGGGTGCTGTCTGAACGGAATTTGTACGTTCTCCGTTGTAGATCAGTGCATGTTCCCTTAACCTCCCCACTACTAACCACTCCCCATTGTCTCCAGTATAATTGTAGTGTCCCCACCTCTAGCTCGCTCTCTAGCTCCAGTGATGACCACGGACAGCTACAGCTTAGTGTATCAAGTCTCAGTTTAATAAACAGTTACAGTAAAAAGACTTGTGTGTGCACCCGCTCTGGCCGGCTGGTCAAGCCGCCTGTCCGCTACGGGGAGTTCGCATAGTTTTATACTGTTGCCGGTGCGATTGGTGTTCGTAGCGTATGAGCCGTGGTCACTCTGTATAGTACCTGCCATGCTTTTGTTTCTAAGAGGAAGGATGTAGATCAGTGCATGTTCCCTTAACCATAGTGACCTCCCCACTACTAACCACTCCCCATTGTCTCCAGTATAATTGTAGTGTCCCCACCTCTAGCTCGCTCTCTAGCTCCAGTGATGACCACAGACTGCTACAGCTTAGTGTAAAGTCTCAGTTTAACAAACAGTTACAGTAAAAAGACTTGTGTGTGCAGTAAGTCATTTTACATCTGCGTGAGTTTTCTGAGATCTTCGGTTTCTTCCCACACACTCCAAAGACGTACAGATTTGTAGGTTAATTGGCTTGGTATAAGTGTAAATTGTCCCTAGTGTGTGTAGGGTAGTGTTATTGTGTGGGGATCACTGGTCGGTGCGGACTCCGCGGGCTGAAGGGCCTGTTTCTGCGTTGTACAGGTGCACAACCTTTTATCCGAAAGCCTTGGGACCAGACACTTGTCGGATTTCGGACATTTTCGGATTTCCGAATGGAAGATTTTTAGCGTAGATTAGGTAGGTAGCGCGGGCGGCTTGAAAAGTCTGGAGCGGCTGCCTCCTCCCCGGAGACCGGGGAATCATGGTAAATCATTGCATAAATGTTAGTCAGTTAGTTTGGAGGGATTTTATGTGGTGGTGGTGGGGTGGGGGTGAAGGGGGAAACTTTAATTCTTAGTCCCCTACCTGGTCGGAGACTCCCAACATCGCGGAGTTGGGGGCTCCGTCCGGCCGCGGGCGGCGGTGGATTTGGAGCTCTGACCCCGGCAACTCTACCCCTGGCTGTGAGGCGCTCCAAATCCAGCGCCGCCCGCGGCAGGACGCCCGCAGTCCCAGCTCCGCGAATGTTGGGAGTCGGCCGCCACAGCGCTCCGGAGCTTACCAAATGGCGACCTGGTAAGGCAACCTGGTATCCCAGCGCTGCGACGCCGCCGACTCCCAACATTCGCGGAGCTGGGGCTGCGGGCGTCCGGCCACGGGCGGCGGTGGATTTGGAGCGCCCTGCAGCCAGGGGTAGAGTTGCCGGGGTCGGAGCTCCAACCAGCGCCGCCCGCGGCCGGACGCCCGCAGCCCCAGCGCTGCGGAGCTTACTGCACGGCGACCCGGTAAGGCATTGACCGCTCCCCGCCTCTCCGACCAGGTAGGGGACTAAGAATTAAAGTTTACCCCTTCACCCCCCCCCCCCTTTCCCTTAAAAGCCCTCCAAACTAACGGACTAACATTTAAGCAATGATTTACAGATGTTTAAGTGTCTCCCCGGTCTCCGGGGAGGAGGCAGCCGCTACAGTAGTACAGACCGTGGGTCGTTTCGGGTCAAGTTTGGCGCCAAACGCGAGCTTTGGTGTGCAGACGACATCCTGGAAAAAATGGCCGGTTTCCGGAACTCCGGATAAAAGGTTGTGCACCTGTATTTCTTTAAAAAAAGGCAGATTACTATCTGAATGGTGTCAGATTAGGAAAAAGGGAGGTTTAACGAGACCTGGGTGTCCTTGTACATCAGTCACTGAAAGTAGGCATGCAGGTACAGCAGGCAGTGAAAAATGCTAACGTTGGCCTTCATTGCAAGAGGATTTGAGTTTAGGAGCAAGGAGGTCCTACTGCAGTTGTACAGGGTCCTGGTGAGACCACACCTGGAGTATTGTGTGCAGTTTTAGTCTCCTAATTTGAGGAAGGACATTCTTGCTACTGAGGAAGTGCAGTGTCGGGTCACCAGGTTAATTCCCGGGATGGCGGGCCTGTCATATGAGGAAATAATGGGTTGACTGGGCTTGTATTCACTAGAATATAGAAGGATGGTAGGGGATCTTATAGAAACAAATAAAATTCTTAAGGGATTGGACAGGCTAGATGCAGGAAACATGTTCCCATATCCAGATCCAGGGGTCACAGTTTAAGATTAAGGAGTAGGCCATTTAGGACTAAGATGAGGAAAAACTTTTTCACCCAGAGAGTTGTGAATCTGTGGTATTGTTTGCCACAAAAGGCAGTGGAGGCCAATTCACTGAATGTTTTCAAGAGAGTTAGATTTAGCTCTTAAGGCGAATGGAATCAATGGATATGGGGGAAAAGAAGGAAAAAGGAAAGGGGTACTGATTTTGGATGATCAGCCATGATCATATTGAATGGCCTCTTCCTGCACCTATTTTTTATGTTTCAATGTTTCCACTGTTCCACTTCCACGGGAACGAGGCAAATGAAGGACCGAGATGAGAAAAACATTTTTCACACAGAGAGTGGTGAATCTCTGGAATTCTCTGCCACAGAAGGTAGTTGAGGCCAGTTCATTGGCTATATTTAAGATGTGGCCCTTGTGGCTAAAGGGATCAGGGGGTATGGAGAGAAGGCAGGTACAGGATACTGAGTTGGATGATCAACCATGATCATATTGAATGGCGGTGCAGGCTCAAAGGGCAGAATGGCCTCCTCCTGCACCTATTTTCTATATTTCTACGATAGGCCGGTTCGTCTGGCTTCAGTGAGTGGTAATATTTTAAAGTCCATGAGTAAGGATAAGGCTTCAGGGTACATGGAAGCACAGGATAAAATAATCTGGTCAGCATGGTTTTGTTGAGCGGATCTCGCCTGACAAATCTGTTGGAATTCTTTGAGGAAACAATAAGCAGGTTAGACAAAGTAGTCATTGGATTTTCATAAGGTGCCATACGTGAGTGCTAAACAAGATGGTGTTAGACGCAAGGTACTACTACCATGGATAGAAGATTGACTGACTGGCGGGCTATATTTAAGAGGGAGTTAGATGTGGCCCTTGTGGCCAAGGGGATCAGAGGGTATGGAGAGAAGGCAGGTATGGGATACTGAGTTGGATGATCAGCCATGATCATATTAAATGGCGGTGCAGGCTCGAAGGGCCGAATGGCCTACTCCTGCACCTAATTTCTATGTTTCTATGTTTCTATGTTTTCCAGGCACTGTCTGTGTAAACAAAAACTTGCCCCTGCACAACACTGCCCAGTCCATCATCGGCTCTGACCTCCCTACCATCGAGGGGATCTATCGCAGTCGCTGCCTCAAAAAGGCTGGCAGTATCATCATGGACCCACATCATCCTGGCCACACTCATCTCCCCGCTACCTTCAGGTAGAAGGTACAGGAGCCTGAAGACTGCAACGTCCAAGTTCAGAAACAGCTTCTTCCCGACAGCCATCAGGCTATTGAACTCAACTCAAACAAAACTCTGAACATTAATAGCCCATTATCTGTTTATTTGCACTTTATCTGTTTGATTTATTGATGTGTGTATATATTTATACAATGGTATATGGACACACTGATCTGTTCTGTATTTATGCCTTCTATATTCTGTTGTGCTGAAGCAAAGCAAGAATTTAATTGTCCTATTTGGAACAAATGACAATAAACGCTCTTGAATCTTTAAACTTTGCCCCACTCACTTTAAAGGCATGCCCTCTAGTTTTTATATATTTTCATCCAGAGAAAAAGGATCTTACTGTCAATCCTAACAATGCCTCTCTTATACATTTCTGTTAGATAACCTCAGCCGTTCCAGAGAAAACAATCCAAGTCTATCCAACCTTCAAGTAGCTCATATCCCCTAATCCAAGCATCATTCTGGTAAACCTTTCATAAGCATCCACATCCTTCCTGTGATAGGGTGACCAGTACTGTCTGCAATACTCTGTATGTGGCATAACCAAAGTCCTATAAAGATGCATCACGACTTGCTGAATCTTATACTCAATGTCCTGACCAATGCCTCTCATAGCTATAAGATGAGGGGAAAAGTGTAATGGAGACTAGACCAAGTGCAGACCCATTGGGTATGCTCCCCCAACGCAAGATTCTACCACTCACCCGTTCCCCCAACGCCATATTGCACCACTCACTCATTGCCCCCAACAGTGCAGGCGCGGCTCATTCCTCCTCATCCCCAAGCACTCCCTCCTCCTCCTCCTCATCCTCCCTCGTCAATCCCTAGAGAGGGAGGGAAGGGCGAGGTAGGGAGCGAGGGTAGGAGGGAGAGAGAAGGAGGGGGGTAGGGGAGAGAGGGGGAGGGGGTAGTAGAGAGGGGGAGGGGGGGGGGTAGAGAGGGGGCAGGGGGGTAGAGAGGGGGGGGGGTAGAGGGGGGGGTAGGGGGGGTAGAGAGGGGCAGGGGGGGGGGAGAGGGGGGGGGGGGGGTAGAGAGAGGGGAGGGGGAGGGAGAGGGGAGAGGGGCAGGGGGGGTTAGAGAGGGGCAGGGGGGGTAGAGAGGGGAGAGGGGGGTAGAGAGGGTAGAGAGGGGGGGGTAGGAGGGGAGGGGGGTAGAGAGGGAGGGGGGGGGGTTAGAGAGAGGGAGAGGGGGGGGTAGAGAGGGGAGAGGGGGGTAGAGAGGGAGAGGGGGGGGGTAGAGAGGGGGGGGGGGGAGAGGGAGAGGGGGGGGTAGAGAGGGAGAGGGGGGTAGAGAGGGAGAGGGGGGGGGGGGTAGAGAGGAGAGAGGGGGGTAGGGGGAGGGGGGGGGTAGAGAGGGAGAGGGGGGGGTAGAGAGGGAGAGGGGGGGGTAGAGAGGGGGGGGTAGAGGGGGGAGAGGGGGGGGAGAGGGGGGGGGGGTAGAGAGGGGGGGGTAGAGGGGGGGGGGGGGTAAAGAGGGAGAGGGGGGGGGTGAGAGGGTAGAGGGGGGGGGGTAGAGAGAGAGAGGGAGAGGGAGGCAGGGGGGGTAGAGGGGGGGGGGGGGGGGGGGGGGGGGGGAGGGGAGGGGGAGGGGAGAGGGAGAGAGGGGGGGGGGGGGGGGGTAGAGAGAGGGGGGTAGAGAGGGAGGAAGAGGGTGCGAATGTGGGTAGATAGGGAGGGGGAATCTCCCTCCTCCACCCCCCCCCCGCCCCATTTCCCTCTACCACTCCACTCCGCACCCCATTTTATTTCCCTCATCCTCCTTCCCTCTCTGCCATTCCCTGCGCCAGGACCTAGCCAGGTCGTAGAGCAGGACAGGGCCTGGAACTTAGCCTGATTCTCGTTCTCGGACCGGCCCTGTCTGTAGACTCCAGCCGTCAGCTCAGCTGCCACCTGGGGTCCAGTCCAGGCCCAGACTTCATGTCCGGGCTTGTCACTGACCCAGGCTGATCCTTGGATCCAGCAGCGGCTTCTCTCTCGGCCCCGGTCATGGCCCCATCCCAAGCCCCGGGCTCGGCCCTCGCTCCAGCACCACCCTCCCCACCAGGTGTCAGGTGCCAGCGGACGCCTCCACTCCTCGTTCACTGCGAGCGCTGGAGTGCCCTTCCCTCCCGGAGAGCCCCGTCCTGCCTTGCGAGTGCATTGTGGCGTCACTCTGGTTTTTTTCCCCAAATGGGTGAGTTTTCAAAACTTTAAACAATTAACAACTTCAGAAATATAAGTGGGAATGCGACAGGAAGACGTTTATTGCCTCGATGGGAAAAAAGTGAGTAGAATGTGTGAAAATGGGAAGGATGTGGCCTAGCCTTTGGTGGAAAATAGGAATTAAACAGATATTCTCACACACACACAACGAAGAGTTTTAGTATTTACAGATGTGCATAGAGTAGTGGGGGACCCGGCACATTGCCAGGCATGGAGGTAGAGGCAGATAAGATAGTGGTGTTTAATAGGCTGTTAGATCGGCACAACAAAAGCTTTTCACTGTACCTCGGTAGACGTGACAATAAACGAAACTGATGGAAGTGCAGGGATAAGACGGAAATGGATCACGTACAGGGATTCAAGATCAGTTTGGATCCCAAATATTGTCGGCCGAAGGGCCCATTCCTATGCTGTATTATACGAAAGCTTCATTACCACTCGATCTACGTGTTGCCAACAACAGGGAATTGTGGTCTTGGACCCCAAGATCCCTCTTGCATCGATGCTGCCAAGGGTCATGCCATTAATTTATATTTTCCCCTTACATTCGACCCCACAAAGTACAACACCTCATACTTGCTCGGATTAAACACCTTCTGCCATTTCTATAGCTAATCCATATCTCGCTGTATATTTTCAGTCTTCCACAGTCCACAACTTTCTTTGTGACATTTGCAAACTTACTAACCAATCCATCCACTTTTACATCCCAGTCTTTTATATATATCACAAACAACAGAGGTCCCAAAACAGATCCCTGTAGAAATCCACTGGTCACAGACCTACAGCCAGAATATTATTCTTTGACCACAATCCTCTGATTTCTATCAGTAAGGTTGTTCTGAAACTGTACCACCAAGTCACTGTTAATCCCCCGCATCTTAAATTTCTGGATCAGCCTACTAAGGGGGACTTAACCAAATGCCTTACTAAAATCCAAGTAGACAACATCCACTGCCCTAAATATTAGTAGAATCAAGGGACATGGGGCTAGTGCAGGAAAGGGCATTTAGTGCTGAGATTGATACCCATACTGAATGGCAGAGCAGGCCTAAATATCAACCCCCCACTTCTAATCTTAATTTTCTTATCTGCCTCTCCTGCATCAGGACTCACATTTCAACAAAACACTTACATGTAACATGATGGGTATAGCTTGCATTTGTATAGGAGTAGGCATTAGGAATCCAGATTCCTCTACATGTTGAATAACTTTTGGGTGAACCTTGTAGTCTTGTTGAAGCTGCTCAAAGGTAGCAACAGGTTCGGGGATATCAGTTCCATCCACGTAAATCCGATGCTTGCGCCGAAACTTATTTATCTTGAAAATAAGACGTTATAACAAAGGAAAATATTACTGTTGTGTTATTAAATTATCCTTCCTGTAATAAACAAATTCCTATAAATGAACAAAAGGCTAACCTTTTCTCGCTGCTGGTGTTGAAACTTCTCAGCATTGGGTTCTTTGCCATGACTTCTGTGAATCTTGCTTCCCAGTGAGGACATTGCCCCTTCACCATTTCTTAAAGTGGGAAAAATGTTGTGTATTTCAGTCTCAGCTTGTGCTTGAGGCCAGGCGGCAGCAGAATAGAAATGAGACAGAATGGGAACTGTTAATACCAACACCAGCAAATGTTCTTTATGCAACAGAATATCATTATTAAAAATAATTAAGGAAACCCAAGCACGAACTCTCAATTTTTCTTCACCAAAACAATTAAAATAATTAAGATAAGTGTAAGGCAAGGCAAAGCAACTTTATTTATATAGCACATTTCATACACGAGGCACTCAAAGTGCTTCACATAAAAACATGTCATACAATAAAATGAAATAATATAATGAAATAAAATAGAATTAAAAGAAAATAAAAGCAAAATTAAAAATGCATTATAAAAATGCAAAAATTAAAAGTGCAATGTAGTTAAGATTTAGCTGAAAGCTAAAGTAAACATAAAAGTTTTCAGTCTAGTTTTAAAAGTGGTCAAAGTTGAGGCAAGTCTTAAATATTCAGGAAGTTTATTCCAGCTATTTGTTGCATAGTAACTAAATCCTGCTTTCCCATGTTTTGTATTTACTCTGGGAATCACTAACAGATTGGTCTCAGAAGATCTTAGCGGTCTAGAAGGCTTATATAGTGGAAGCATGTCAGTGATATACTTTGGCCCTAAACCATGTAGTGATTTATAGGTGAGCAGCAGGATTTTGAAATCAATTCTCTGACAAACAGGGAGCCAATGTAAGGATTTAAGAATTGGTGTAATGCGTTCAAATTTTTTGGTCTTTGTTAGAACTCTAGCAACAGCGTTCTGAACAAGCTGTAGCTGCCTGAGTTTTTTTTCGGTAGACCTGCAAGGAGACCGTTACAATAATCTAGCCTACTAGTAATAAAGGCATGTACAAGTTTTTCTAAGTCTTGAGCTGACACGAGTCCTCTTAATCTTGCTACGTTTTTGAGGTGATAGTAGGCCGATTTTGTTACTAATTTGATGTGACAGTCGAAATGTAAATCTGAATCCATAATAACCCCAAGATTTCTGGCTTTGTTTGAAGTTTTCAGGGACAGAGTGAAGGTGTTGGGTTACTTTAAGCCTTTCTTTTTTTTTTAGCACCAAAAACAATTATCCCCGTTTTGTCCTTATTTAGTTGGAGGAAATTTTGGCGCATCCAGTCTTTGACTTGCTCAATGCACTGGCACAGCAGATCTATGGGGCGATAGTCATTTGGTGATAGCGCTACATAGATTTGAGTGTCATCGGCATAGCAGTGGTGGTCAATATTATTATTTCGCATGATTTGCCCTAGTGGGAGCATGTAGATGTTGAATAAAGAGGGCCCTAAGATCGAACCTTGCGGGACTCCACACGTCATGTTGGTTGGTTCTGATACAGAGTCGCCAATGGAAACAAAATAGTTCCTATCTTGTAGATATGACCTGAACCAACTTAAGACTGTGCCTGAAAGCCCCACCCATTTTTCCAACCTGTCCAAAAGTATTGAGTAATCAACAGTGTCGAATGCAGCACTGAGGTCTAATAGCATTAATATTGAAACTTTGCCAGAGTCTGTGTTAAGACAGATGTCGTTTACAACTTTAATAAAGGGCGGTCTCGGTGCTATGAAGAGGTCGAAATCCTGACTGGAAGTTGTCGTAGCAGCCAGTTAAGGCCAGGAAGTGATTAAGTTACTGGAGGAAAACTTTCTCAATGATTTTACTTATGAAAGACAGGTTTGATATTGGTCTATAGTCGTTAATAATAGAGGCATCTAGGCACCGCTTTTTTAAAAGAGGTTTAAACATAGAACATAGAAACATAGAAATTAGGTGCAGGAGTAGGCCATTCGGCCCTTCGAGCCTGCACCGACATTCAATATGATCATGGCTGATCATCCAACTCAGTATCCCGTACCTGCCTTCTCTCCATACCCCCTGATCCCCTTAGCCACAAGGACCACATCTAACTCCCTCTTAAATATAGCCAATGAACTGGCCTCAACTACCCTCTGTGGCAGAGAGTTCCAGAGATTCACCACTCTCTGTGTGAAAAAAGTTCTTCTCATCTCAGTTTTAAAGGATTTCCCCTTCATCCTTAAGCTGTGACCCCTGGTCCTGGACTTCCCCAACATCGGGAACAATCTTCCTGCATCTAGCCTGTCCAACCCCTTAAGAATTTTGTAAGTTTCTATAAGATCCCCTCTCAATCTTCTAAATTCTAGAGAGTATAAACCAAGTCTATCCAGTCTTTCTTCATAAGACAGTCCTGACATCCCAGGAATCAGTCTGGTGAACCGTCTCTGCACTCCCTCTATGGCAATAATGTCCTTCCTCAGATTTGGAGACCAAAACTGTACGCAATACTCCAGGTGTGGTCTCACCAAGACCCTGTACAACTGCAGTAGAACCTCTCTGCTCCTATACTCAAATCCTTTTGCAATGAAAGCTAACATACCATTCGCTTTCTTTACTGCCTGCTGCACCTGCATGCCTACCTTCAATGACTGGTGTACCATGACACCCAGGTCTCGCTGCATCTCCCCCTTTCCCAATCGGCCACCATTTAGATAATAGTCTGCTTTCCTGTTTTTGCCACCAAAATGGATAACCTCACATTTATCCACATTATACTGCATCTGCCAAACATTTGCCCACTCACCCAGCCTATCCAAGTCACCTTGCAGTCTCCTAGCATCCTCCTCACAGCTAACACTGCCCCCCAGCTTAGTGTCATCCGCAAACTTGGAGATATTGCCTTCAATTCCCTCATCCAGATCATTAATATATATGTGTAAATAGCTGGGGTCCCAGTACTGAGCCTTGGGGTACCCCACTAGTCACTGCCTGCCATTGTGAAAAGGACCCTTTTACTCCTACTCTTTGCTTCCTGTTTGCCAGCCAGTTCTCTATCCACATCAATACTGAACCCCCAATGCCTTGTGCTTTAAGTTTGTATACTAATCTCTTATGTGGGACCTTGTCGAAAGCCTTCTGGAAGTCCAGATACACCACATCCACTGGCTCTCCCCTATCCACGCTACTAGTTACATCCTCGAAAAATTCTATAAGATTCGTCAGACATGATTTACCTTTCGTAAATCCATGCTGACTTTGTCCAATGATTTCACCACTTTCCAAATGTGCTGCTATCCCATCTTTAATAACTGACTCTAGCAGTTTCCCCACTACCGATGTTAGACTAACTGGTCTGTAATTCCCCATTTTCTCTCTCCCTCCCTTCTTAAAAAGTGGGGTTATGTTTGCTACCCGCCAATCTTCAGGAACTACTCCAGAATCTAAAGAGTTTTGAAAGATTATTACTAATGCATCCACTATTTCTGGAGCTACTTCCTTAAGTACTCTGGGATGCAGCCTATCTGGCCCTGGGGATTTATCGGCCTTTAATCCATTCAATTTACGCAACACCACTTCCCGGCTAACCTGGATTTCACTCAATTCCTCCAACTCCTTTGACCCGCGGTCCCCTGCTATTTCTGGCAAATTATTTAAGTCTTCCTTAGTGAAGACGGAACCAAAGTAGTTATTCAATTGGTCCGCCATATCCTTGTTCCCCATGATCAACTCACCTGTTTCTGACTGCAAGGGACTTACATTTGTTTTAACTAATCTCTTTCTTTTCACATATCTATAAAAACTTTTGCAGTCAGTTTTTTATGTTCCCTGCCAGTTTTCTTTCATAATCTATTTTTCCTTTCCTAATTAAGCCCTTTGTCCTCCTCTGCTGGTCTTTGAATTTCTCCCAGTCCTCCGGTATGCTGCTTTTTCTGGCTAATTTGTACACATCATCCTTCGCTTTGATACTATCCCTGATTTCCCTTGTTATCCATGGATGTACTACCTTCCCTGATTTATTCTTTTGCCAAACAGGGATGAACAATTTTTGTAGTTCATCCATGCAGTCTTTAAATGTCTTCCATTGCATATCCACCGTCAACCCTTTTAGAATTAATTGCCAGTCAATTTTGGCCAATTCACGTCTCATACCCTCAAAGTTACCTTTCTTTAAGTTCAGAACCATTGTTTCTGAATTAACAATGTCACTCTCCATCCTAATGAAGAACTCAACCATATTATGGTCACTCTTGCCCAAGGGGGCACGTACAACAAGATTGCTAACTAACCCTTCCTCATTACTCAATACCCAGTCTAAAATAGCCTGCTCTCTCGTTGGTTCCTCTACATGTTGATTTAGATAACTATCCCGCATACATTCCAAGAAATCCTCTTCCTCAGCACCCCTGCCAATTTGATTCACCCAATCTATATGTAGATTGAAGTCAACCATTATAACCGTTTTGCCTTTGTCGCACGCATTTCTAATTTCCTGTTTGATACCATCTCCAACTTCACTACTACTGTTAGGTGGCCTGTACACAACACCCACCAGCGTTTTCTGCCCCTTAGTGTTTTGCAGCTCTACCCATACCGATTCTACATCCTCCAAACTAATGTCCTTCCTTTCCATTGCATTAATCCCCTCTCTAATCAGTAACGCTACCCCACCTCCTTTTCCTTTCTGTCTATCCCTCCTGAATATTGAATATCCCTGGATGTTCAGCTCCCAGCCTTGGTCACCCTGGAGCCATGTCTCCGTGATCCCAACTATATCATAGTCATTAATAGCTATCTGCAGTTTTCAAGACTTTTGGGAAATTGCCTGATGGAAGAGAGCTGTTATCGATTTGCAATATGTCTATTGCTAGGCAGTCAAAAACATTCTTAAAGAAGTTGGTAGGTAAAGCATCAATGCAGCAGGTGGATGGCCTTAGTTGTGTCACCGTTTCCACAAGAGTTTTAGAGTCTACTAGACCAATGGCAGATCCGTTGGGTCTGCTCCCCCAACGCAGCCGTTCCCTACCCGCAGCCGTTCCCTACCCGCAGCCCCCACGGGAGACGTGGTCCTCGAACTGAAGCCGTTCTTGAAAGGCCGAATTAAATGGCGTCTCTTGAGGTTGAAATGCTGGCGCCAGCAGCCGTTATGGTCGCTGGCCAGCAGGAGGCGACAAAATGAGTGAGTGGGGGGGGGGGGGGGGGGGGGGGGGGAAGGATTTGATTAAAAACGTGTACTTAAAGGCGACGAAATGTAATGAGGAGCGGATACTTAGAAAAAAAAGCAAAATCTCCATCTAAATGGAAAAAATCTGGGATATTGAGCGTCTGGATTCGGCGTGGCAGTGAATCAATGGAAGAAAGTAAAATGATCCATTCCGATTGGACATCTGCGAGCATCGGCCATTCCGATTGGACATCTGCGAGTATTGGGCACGAATCAAAAGGCAGAAAGGCAGCCAGTCGTCAGGCACAGAGTTTTATAGATATATAGATGACATTAAAGCATGTCATCATTGCCACGTTACTTTTGCCTAAACAGGGTGGTGATCCAACATTTTTGTTTGAAGCGGAGATATTGATGGCACGTCTGATGCCTTCAATTTTATCAGTATAAAAGAATGCAAACTCATTGCATTTCTGCGTGGAATGGAGTTCAGGTGGTATTTGTGTTGGGGGGGTTGGTCAGTCTGTCAACAGTTGCAAATAGGGTTTTTGCCTTATTAGTGTTGTTGTTAATGATATTGAAGAAAAATGTTTCTCTAGCACTTTTTAAGTCTAAATTGTAGGCACGGAGGCTCTCTTTATAGATGTCATGGTGAATATGAAGTTTTGTTTTCCGCCAGATGCGTTCAGCTTTCCGGCATTCTCTTTTCTGGGCTGTTACAAAAGCAGCTTTTCTCCAGGGTGCCTTTTGCTTACCAGAAATCGTTTTAACCGTAACAGGTGCAATGACATCTATAACTTTCACAATTTTGGAATTAAAGTTATCTACAAGATCATCAGCAGAACTTGGGTTTAGAGGTGGTAACAAGGAGATGGCATTTTTAATGAGCACATTAGAATGTTCATTTATATACCCTTTTTTGGTAGTATTTGATTTTGGCTGTATGTCGGGAATAAAAGATATATTAAAGAAAACACAGAAGTGGTCAGACAATGAAGGATCAGTCACGAAAATATCAGAAACATTGAGACCCTTTGTGATAATCAAGTCCAGAGTGTGCCCCTTACAATGAGTAGCCTCTTTCACATGTTGAGACAGTTCAAATGTGTCTAAAATAGTAAAACATTCTTTTGCACCCTTGTCATTCAAATCATCAGTATGAAAATTAAAATCACGAGTTATAACTAGACAGTCAAAGTCAGTGGAGATGCTAGACAATAATTCTGTAAAGTCATCGAAAAAATTTGCATAATATTTAGGCGGCCTGTAAATAATTAATAGGAGAACTCTGGAGGAACATTTCAATACAGCACTAACGTATTTGAATGATGGAAAATCTCCAAGTGACATCTGTTTTTAAATATAGCAGCAACCCCTCCACCTCTTCTTCCAGATCTACATACATCAAAAAAGTTATAGTTGGGAGGAGCTGTCTCGATCAGAATGGTTGCACTGTTATTTTGTTCTAGCCATGTTTCAGTTAAAAACATAAAATCCAGTTTAGAGGTGGTAATAAAATTGTTGACTAAAAATGATTTGTTATTAAGAGACCTAACATTAAGCAGACCCATCCTGATCGTATTATTGATAGGCTTTATGGTTGGTTTTGGAGGTAATAGGTATTAGATTTGTTAGGTTAGCAGTGTGTCTAAGTTTCCCTTTGTTTACTCTCTTAGTAGTCACAACAGGAATACAGAAGGTGCCATAGTTTGACGTAGGCGACCTTGGGTTCAGCTGATTATGCGGAACTTCCTTCGTAATGTGTCTACGGCTGAACCCTTTCTTGTCTCAGTAATATTCAGGACTGCTATCAATACGGGGGGGGGGGGGGCTGTGGCGCCCTCCGCTTGGTTGTTATCTCCCTGCGGCCATGACGTGGCGATGGTACTGATATGGGGCGTGGGCTGGGCATCATAGACACAGATGCAAGTTTAATGCCACATTTTCCCCGTTTCTTCAATTCATATGGAAAATCATAATGGGAGGAAACAGTGGAGCTGGTGTTGTTACGGCTATGGGAGAGATGAGGGTGGAGGTCATCGTCGATGGGGGAGTGCAGAGGAGGGTGGTGGCCGTTCCTCTCCAAGCCAGCATCAGCGGTGGGGGATGGTAGGGCGCGTCGATGGGGATGGGTGGGTGTTCCACTTTGTTTCCAAATACTACTATTTTTAAACTTGTTTTCGATTCTTCTTGTTGGCCTTGTTCTTATCTTCGTTATTTTATCCTCGTCGCCAATTGTTCTGTGTTCGGATGCTTTGAACAGTCTTGCAGTAACAACAGTAAGGTGTTACATTTTGGGACTGGTGTTCAAGGACACCCAGGTCTCGTTGCACCTCCCCTTTTCCTAATCCCATTCAGACAATGTGTAGGAAAGAACTGCAAATGCTGTTTTAAACTGATTTAGAACAGATTTAAACCAGCATCTGCATTTGTTTCCTACACAAAGAAATGCAGATGTTGGTTTAAATCAAAGGTAGACACAAAATTCTGGAGTAACTCAGCGGGACAGGCAGCATCTCTGGAAAAGAATGGGTGACGTTTCGGGTCGAGACCCTTCTTCAGACTGAATCCAGCACTTTGTGTCTACCTACCACAGATAATAATCTGTCTTCTTGTGTTCTTGCCACCCAAGTGGACCCATTAATTCCAGCTCTTTGCTTCCTGGCTGCCAACCAGTTCTCTTGTTCTCATCCTTTAGGGAACGTGGGTTCGCCCCCCTTCCATAATAGATGAGGCTCTCACTTGGGTCTCCTCGATATCCCACAGCTCCACTCTTGCACCCCCTCCCCCCATTCATAATATGGACAGAATCCCCCTTGTCCTCACCTTCCACTCCATCAGCCTACTGGCCACATTTTCCCATCTCCATCCCTTTCTGCTTTCCGCAGAGACCGCTCCCTCCACAACTCCCTGGTCAACTCGTCCCTTCCCACCCAAACCACCTCCTCTCCAGATACTTTCCCCTGCAACTGCAGGAGATGCAACACTTGCCCCTTTACCCCCACCCTCGACTTCATCCAAGGACCCTGACAGTCTTTTCAGGTGATGCAGAGGTTCACTTGCATCTCCTCCAACCTCATCTGCTGTATCCGCTATTCCAGGTGTCAACTCCTGGATGTTGGCGAGACCAAGCGCAGGCTAGGCAATCGTTTCGCTGAATACCTCCGCTGAGTCCGCCTTAAGCCCGTCCCACTTTCCCGAGTTTCTCACGAATTCTCCCGCGTTTTCACCTCGATTCAAACTCGGAGATGCCAGCCGTGGGTACTGGGGCTATTTTTTACTCGTGGACATTTTTCAACATGCTGAAAAACGTTACAACTTACCCGATGCCCGGAGTACCTAAGGTTGGCATTAGGAGCCGCTATAAAATAAGCACGGACTGCTACGGCCTCTTACGGACATTCTCTGAGTTTGAATCAAGGGGAAAACTCGGGAGAATTTGTGAGTAACTCGGTAAAGTGGGACAGGGGCTGTAAACTACCTGATCTCCTGGTTGCTCAGCACTTTAACCCCCCTTACCATTCCCAATCTGACCTTTCTGTCATTTGGAGGAACAGCACCTCATATTTTGCTTGGGAAGCTTACACCCCAGCGATATGAACATTGAACTGCAAATAGACCTTTCTTTCCCTCTCTCCCCATCCCCTCCCGAGTTCTCTATCCATGTGAATACCCTACCCCCAATACCACATGCTCTCCTTTTGCACACTAATCTCTTGTGTGGGACCTTGTCAAAGGCTTTTTGAAAGTCCAGATACACCACATTCACAGGCTCTCGTTTATCCATTCTACTTGTGACATCCTCAAAAGATTACAGAAGATTAGTCAAGCATGATTTCCCTTTCTTAAATCCATGCTGACTTTGACCGATCCTGTCACTGCTTTCCAAATGCGCTGCTATTAAATCTTTAATAATCGACTGAAGCATCTTCACCACCACCAATGTCAGGCTAACTGGTCTATAATTCCCCGTTTTCTCTCCCCCTCCTTTCTTAAAAAATGGGGTTACATTAACTACCCTCCAGGCCACAGGAACTGATCCAGAGTCAAGAGAATATGGAAAATGAACACCAATGCATCCACAATTTCTATGGCCACCCCCTGTACCTCCTTGGGCTGCAGACCATCAAGCCCAGGGGATTTATCTGCCTTCAATCCCAACAGTTCACCAAACACCATTTCTTGACTAATGTGGATTCCCTTCAGTTCATCCATCCCACCAGATCCTCGTCCCCTAGTATTTCAGTGAGATTGTGTCTTCCTTAGTCATAACCAAAGTACTTGTTTAACTACTCTGCAATTTCCTTGTTTCCCCATTATAAATTCACCTGTTTCTGACTGTAAGGGACCTACATTTGTCTTCATATATTTTCCTCTTCACATATCTAAAGAAGCTTTTACAGTCAGTTTTTATATTCCTCGTAACCTTTCTTTCGTGCTCTATTTTCCCCTTCTGAATTAACCCCTTTGTCCTCTGTTGAATTCTAAATTTCTCCCAGTCCTCAAGTTTGCTGCTTCCTCTGGCCAAATTATATGCCTCTTCCTTGGATTTACCACTGATCCGAATTTTCCTCGTTAGCCACGGTTGAGCCGCCTTCCCCATTTTATTTTTACGCCAGATAGAGATAATCAATTGTTGTAATTCATCCATGCGATTTTTAAATCTTTGCCATTGCATCTCCACCGTCAACCCTATAAGTATCATTTGCCAGCCTATCCTAGCCAATTCCCGTCTCATACCATCAAATTCTCCTTTTTTTAAGTTCAGGACCCTCGACTGAATTAACCGTGTCACTCTCCATCATAATGCAGAATTCCACCATATTATGGTCACTGTTGCCCAAGGGGCCTTGCACAACAAGACTGCTAACTATTCCTTCCTCATTACACAACCTGCCCTCTTGTTGGTTCCTTCACATATCGGCTTAGAAAACCATCCCATAAACATTCCAGAAAATCCTCCTCCTCAGCATTGTTACCAATTTGGTTATCCCAATCTATATGTAGATTAAAGTCACCCATGATAACTGCTGTACCTTTGTCACACGCATCCCTAATTTCCTGCTTGATGCTATCCCAAACCGCCCTACTGCTGTTTGGTGGTCTGTACACAACTCCATCAAGTGTTTTCTGCCATTGGCTATTTCGCAGTTCTATCCATACAGATTCTACAGCATCCAAGCTAACGTCTCTCCTTACTATTGCATTAATCCCCTCTTGGTAGGCAATGCCACCCTACTTCCACTTCCTTTCTGTCGATCCTTCCTCAATATTGAATTCTCCTGCATATTTAGCTCCCAGCCTTGGTCACCCTGGAGCCATGTCTCCGTAATCCCAACTATATCATATCCATTAACAACATTAACAATAGACAAGTGTTGAAAAAGGCTTTTTGCTTGTTGGCCTTCAGCAGTCAGGGAATTGAGTGTAGGTGACAGAAGAAATTGCAAACACCCTTCTTCAAATTGATAGAAGTTACAGCGTTGTTACATTTGTACAAGCTGCATTTGGAGTATTGTGGAGACACAAAGAACTGCAGATGCTGGTTTACAAAACAAAGTGCCAGAGTGATTCAATGGGTCAGGCCATTTCACTATACCCCGTGCTAAACTAATCTACCTTGCACTAAATGTTATTCCCATGTCATGTATCTATACACTGTATATGGCTCGATTGTAATCACTCATTATCTTTCTGCTGACTGGATAGCATGTAACAAAAGCTTTTCACTATACCCCGGTACATGTAACAATAAACTAAACTGAACTTCTTCAGACTCAGCAGATGCATTTACCTATTCTATCAATGGTAGAATAGAAGTAGTTTAGAAAAATGATAGGCAACTCATTGAAACATATAAATTCTGACAAGTCTTAGCAGACTGCATTCGGGAAGCACATGAAGAACTGGGGGCCATTGTCTGAAGATGTCTGTAAAGATATTTATGATGATGATCTATTTAGGATGCCATACATTAGGCTGCGGAAGCAAAGTTGCTGAATACGTTTAATGTTTGATTGTCTTCTAGACAAAAGTTATCAGGGAATATCTGATGAGAACTGGAATATGGCATTGAGTTACAGACCAGCCAAGATTAGTCAGAACACCACAGCATTATGAATGGGGCCCAATAGTCTACTGGCCAGATGTCTATGTTTCTAACTGAACCAGAACAGGTTTGTGCTGTGATGCAATATGATCATAACAGATGAAAAGAAAAGTACCGCATAGATATGTAAATCAGTAATACTGGCACTGGGAGTCTTCTATTTTAAGTAAGCACAACATACTTGTCTGAAGAAGGGTTTTGGCCCGAAATGTTGCCTATTTCCTTCGCTCCATAGATGTTGCTGCACCCGCTGAGTTTCTCCAGCACTTTGGTCTACCTAAGCACAACTTACCTTTGACTTCTTTTTTGCTCCTTTTCCTCTCTTCTGATCCATTAATCGCAAGTTTCCTTTTTCCTGGGGATGTGGAGGTGCAGATATCTTCACGCACTCTTGCAGAAGGTGCTCTCTGCTCCCTGATCTTCAATATGTCCCCCACTGGTTTGTTAATTTTTGTAGGCCGATTCGTGAAAAAGTCAAGTTCTGTAGGGTTTTCATTCAAGATGGTATTGATTGATTTTGTCTGGAAGTGTGAACAAGAGACAAGATTTATGCAAATGCACAAATATCTTTATTATCTGTACCTCTCTCCTGATCCGCTGAATATTTCCACCACTTTCCGCTTGAGATTATGGTTTTCAGAATCCAGCCATTTGACTTTAATAGTCCAATCACAGTAACAGGGCATTCGGTCCAACTTTTTCATGACAACCAAGTTGCCCCATTTACACAAGGCCCACTTGCCCGCATAGGTATATAGGCTTTCTTACCTATATACCCATCTAAATGTCTTTCAACTGTTATTACAGTACCAGAGATACAGCTGGATATAGATCAGCTGCAGAAATGTGTCTAGAAATAGAAGATAAGCGAGTGTGAGGTTATTGCACTTTGGAATGTTGGAATGGGGGAGTATGCAGTTAATGGCAAGACACTGAGCAGCATTGATGTGCAGGGAATCTTTGAGTCCAAATTCATATCTCACTGAAGGTGGCAGAACAGGTTGATAGGGTGGTGAAGAAGGCACATTGTGTGCTTGCCTTCATTGCTTGGGGCATCGAGTACAAGAATCTGGAAATCATCATGCAGCTCTGTAAGACTTTGGTTAAGCCACATTCGGAGCAAATGCATGCAGTCTGGTCACCCAATTACAGGAAGGATGTGAAGGCTTTGGAGAGCGTGCAGAGGTTGACCCGAATGCTACATGGATTAGAGGGTTTCAGCAACAAGATGAGGTTGAATAGACTTGGATTGTTTTCTCTGGAACGTCAGAGGTTGAGGAAAGTCGACAGAAGTATATAAAATTATGAGGCATAGATATAGTCCGAGCCTTTTTCCCCCCCAGGGTGGAAATATCCAACCCTAGAGAGCTAATAAGGTGAGTGGGGGAAAAAGGTTAATGGAGATTACATGCTAAGTTTTTTTCACCCACACAGAGTGGTGGGAGCTGGAACACATTGCCAGGGGTGGTGGTGGAGACAGATGCAATAGTGGCATTTCAGAGGCTTTCAGATACACATATGGAAGGAATAGTTGCCGAGAGAGGGGAATCAAGAGCCAGAGGACTTTGGTTTGTGAGGGGGGGAAAGATTTAATAGGAACTGGAGGGGTAATCTTTTCACGCAAAAGGTGGCGAGTCTATGGGACAAGCTGCTGGAAGAGGTGGTTGAGGAAGGGACTATCACACCATTTAAGAAACATTTAGACAGGTGCATGATAGGACAGGTTGAAAAGGATATGGGCCAAATTCAGGCAGGTGGGACTAGTGTAGGTGGGACATGTTGGTTGGTATGTGCAAGTTGAGACAAAGGGCCTGCTTCATGACTGTACAATCAATTAGGTCACTTTAACTTGGCATCGTGTACGACATACAGTGTGGGCCAAAGGACCCACTCCTGTGCTGTACTGTTCTACATTCTTTGTATGAAGACATTTCTTATCTAATTCCTCACAGCCAAATCCTATTCTGAGACAGACACAAGAACCTGGAGTAACTTAGCAGGGCAGGCAGCATCTCTGGAGAGACGGAATGGGTGACATTTCGAGTCGAGACCCTACTTCAGGTTGTTTAGGGGTAAGGGAAGCGAGAGATATAGACATTGATATAGAGAGATAAAGAACAATGAATGAAAGATATGTAAAAAATTAACGATGATAAAGGAAACAGGCCATTGTTAGCTGTTTGTTGGGTGAAAACGGGAAGCTAATGCGACTTGGTTGGGGAGGGATAGAGAGGGAATGCATTTGAAGTTAGAGAAATCAATTCCATACATGGCTATAAGCTGCCCAAGTGAAATATGAGGTGCTGTTCCTCCAATTTGCATTTAGCCTCACTCCGACAATGGTGGAGACCTAGGACAGAAAGGTCTGTGTGGGAATGAGAAGGAGAAATACAATGTTTAGCAACTGGAAGATCAGGTAGGTTCATGTGGGCTGAACGAAGGTGTTCAGTGAAACGATCGCCCAGTCTACGTTTGGTCTCGCCGATGTACAAGAGTTTACATCCTGAACAACAGATAGATTAGATGAGGTTGGAGGAGGTGCAAGTGAACCTCTGCCTAACCTGAAAGGACTGTCGGGGTCCCTGGACAGAGTTGAGGAAGGAGGTATAGGGAAAGGTGTTGCATCTACTGCGGTTGCAGGGGAAGGTAACTGGGGAAGGGGTGGTTTGGGTGGGATGTTAACCAACAGACCCGTTTCCTTTGTCATTGTTACTTTTTTTACATATCTTTCATTCATTGCTCTTTATCTCTCTTCATCAGTGTCTATATCTCTCGCTTCCCTTAACCCTAAACAGCCTGAAGAAGGGTCTCGAGCTGAAACATCACCCATTCCATCTCTCCAGAGATGCTGCCTGTCCTGCTGAGTTACTGCAGCTTTTAATGTCTATCTTCAGTTTAAACCAGCTTCTGCAGTTCCTTCTTAAGGGCCTGTCCCACTTTCCCGAGTTATTCACGAATTCTCCCGAGTTTTCAAACTCGCAGAATGTTTGTAACGATGTCCGTAGGAGGCCGTGGATATATCGTAGCGGCTCGTTATGCCAGCTGTAGGGACACGGGACTATTTTTTTACTCCTGGCCTTTTTTCATCAGGCTGAAAAAAACCTCCCGACTTACCTGATCCCCGAGTACCTACGGCATAACGAGCCGCTACGATATATCCACGGACTCGTTACGAACATTCTGCGAGTTTGAAAACACGGGAGAATTCGTGAATAACTCGGGAAAGTGGGACAGCCCCTTTACACTACTCCTATTCTGAGGTTGTGATTCTGGGTTCCAGACCAGGGAAACGTTCTCACAATGTCCTGTCTGCCAAACACTCCAACCATTTTGCAAAGTTCCAATGGCCACAGCCCCCGCCCCCAGTCCCTCAGTCCCCCTTGCCCCCTCACCCTCTCCCTCAGTCCTCCTCATCCCCCTCACCCTCGGTCCCCCTTGCCCCCCTCCCCCCCCCCCCCCTCAGTCCCCCTTGCCCCCTCAACTCTCCCCCTCCCCTTGCCCCCCTCTCCCCCTCCCTCGTCCCCCTTGCCCCCCTCACCCTCTCCCTCAGTCCCCCTCCCTCAGTCCCCCTTGCCCCCTCACACCTCTCCCCCTCCCCTCTCCCCCTTCTCCCCCCCCCCCACCCCCACCCCCTCTCACCTTCTCATCCCCCCCTCACCCCCTCAGTCCCCCCACCCCCCCTCCCCCCCTCCCCCATCACCTCGCGGCCGCCAAACCGTTTCCAGTCAAAAGCGGCGCCAGCGCCGAGCGCGCGGAACACGTCGGCCGCCTCCATCGCCACGGGGAACACGTGATGGACGCGTGGTGACGCAACACGCAGGGCGAGGCGTCGATCGCAAAGTTCAGCGCCTGCTCGGTAATTGACTGATGAACTCACATGACTGTAATTAAAGTGGCAGTCCATCCGCCAGAGGTGGCCAGACCGAAGATCATAGAGCAGAGATCTTTGGGCCAGACTGAACACTGATGATAAATATAATATTCTCATTCTACTTGCTTGGAAACGAGTCAAAAATCCCTGAAACATATATATTCAAAAAGACTCAGTCGATCCAAGTACTTCTATTCAAGGACTTAGTTTAATTCAGCTTATTGTCATGTGTATTGAGGTACAGTGAAAAGCTTTTGTTGCGATAAGCAGTCAGCGGAAAGATAAGATCGATACAAGATGCTGGGTAACTCAGCGGGACAGGCAGCATCTATGGAGCGAAGGAATAGGCGATGTTTCGGGTTGAGACCCTTCTTCAGACAGCAATCACAATAACTATCTTTTTCATCTTTCTGTGATCTGACTACAAAGGACATTTATTGTTATGTACACCCACTGGTGCACTGAAATTTGAGTTGCCATTTGCAGCACACCAATAATAAGACACAACATTAAAGAAGAATTTAACACCTTAATTAAACATAAAAACATCCCCCCACAATGGGTCCCACTGTGAGGGAAGGCACAAAGTTCAGTCCTAGATAGAAACATAGAAAATAGGTGCAGGAGTAGCTCATTCGGCCCTTTGAGCCTGCACCGCCATTCAACTCAGTATCCTGTACCTGCCTTCTCTCCATACCCCTGATCCCTTTAGTCACAAGGGCCACATCTAACTCCCTCTTAAATATAGCCAACAAACTGGCCTCAACTACCTTCTGTGGCAGGGAATACCACAGATTCACCACTCTCTGTGTGAAAATTGATTTTCTCATCTCGGTCCTAAAAGACTTCCCCCTTATCCTTAAACTGTGACCCTTTGTTCTGGACTTCCGCAACATCGGGAACAATCTTCCTGCATCGAGCCTGTCCAACCTATTAAGAATTTTGTAAGTTTCGATAAGATCCCCCCTCAATCTTCTAAATTCTAGTGAGTACAAGCCGAGTCTATCCAGTCTTTCTTCATATGAAAGTCCTGCCATCCCAGGAATCAGTCTGGTGAACCTTCTCTGTACTCCCTCTATGGCAAGAATGTCTTTCCTCAGATTAGGCGACCAAAACTGTACGCAATACTGCAGGTGTGGCCTCACCAAGACCCTGTACAACTGCAGTAGAACCTCCCTGTTCTTATACTCAAATCCTTTTGCTATGAATGCTAACATACCATTGGTTTCTTCACTACCTGCATGGCTACTTTCAATGACTGGTGTACCATCACACCGATGTCTCGTTGCATCTCCCCTTTTCCTAATCGGCCTCCATTCAGATAATAATCTACTTTCCTGTTTTTGCCACCAAAGTGGATAACCTCACATTTATCCACATTATACTGCATCTGCCATGCATTTGCCCACTCATCCAATCTATCCAAGTCACCTTGCAGCCTCCTAGCATCCTCCTCACAGCTAACACTGCCCCCCAGCTTCGTGTCATCCGCAAACGTGGAGATGTTGCATTCAATTCTCTCATCCAGATCATTAATATATATTGTAAATAGCTGGGGTCCTAGCACTGAGCCTTGTGGTACCCCACTAGTCACTGCCTGCCATTCTGAAAAGGACCCGTTTACTCCTACCCTTTGCTTTCTGTCTGCCAGCCAGTTCTCTATCCACATCAATACTGAACCCCCAATACCGTGTGCTTTAAGTTTGCATACTAATCTCTTATGTGGGACCTTGTCGAAAGCCTTCAGAATGTCCAGATATAACACATCCACTGGTTCTCCCTTATCCACTCTACTAGTTACATCCTCGAAAAATTCTATAAGATTCATCAGACATGATTTACCTTTCATAAATCCATGCTGACTATGTCCAATTATTTCACCAGTTTTTATCTATTCCTCTGTCTGCACTGCAGCTGGCTATTTGGCCTATAGTATCATCACATTAGACTGATTGCACCTTTTGTATTGTTGCTGCCCAGTTGACCGATTCCTGCTACACGTTCCCGCTTCTCCCTTACATCATTTCAATATTCGGTGCAAAAAACTAGCATCTGCAGTTCTTCGTTTCTACATTTTAATGTTCAATGTTGATCAGTTATAACTTTTATTGATTGATGCACAATGCAGGGAAAATGTAGAATATTGGGCCGAAGAAGACTGAGGTGCATTCTTACTGTGAACCCAGTGATTTGGAACAATTGGTCTGCTGTGGATTGGAGTAAGGATGTATAAAATTCCCCGATCTGATCGGCCTCCAATGTTTGGAGACCCTTGGAAAGGGTGCAGTCAAGATTTATGAGGATATTACCAAGAATTGTTGTTGAGGTTCCATTTACTTCATGAAGGCAGTGGCAATAATTAATTTGTCTCCTGGATAGCTGTCCAATTGTGTTTTAATTGGGGCACTCACTTTATGAAGACTGGTTTTCAGTTGATGACTAATTGTTATGATTAAGAAGACAGCAAGGAATTTAAAGTGGATCTACATTGTACTTGGTTGAGGAAAGTTAATGTGAACTAGTTGTTAACCACTTGTGTGAAATGGTTAATGTTAACTACCCTAATCAAAGCTTGTTTATTATGAATTCTTATGAAGGACTCTCAGGTGAAAGGAATCTGTCTTGAGGGCCTCTGGCCTTATAAAAAGGATATAAAGACCAGAAGGTGGCAGCAATGCAACATTGTGGATGCCGGCTGCCGTAAAACTCCAAAGAAGAAGAAGAAGAAGAAGAAGAGACTAGGACTGTGGAGTGAAGCCAGAAGGTGGCAGCAATGCAACATTGTGGATGCTGGCTGCCGTAAAACTCCAAAGAAGAAGAAGAAGAAGAAGAAAGGAATCTGTGTGGAGTGGTCATTCATTGAATTTTGGACTGGACAGACTGTTGTAGAGATATTTGTAAAGATATTTGGATACTCTTGCTCAAAAGACACAGAGTGCTGGAGTAACTCAGCGGGGGTCAGGCTGCATCTGTGCACCTGTGGAGAACATGGATAGGTGACATAGAAACTTAGAAAATAGGTGCATGAGGAGGCCATGTCCACGTGAAGAGTATGGCATTGGGCAACAAAGTTGGGAGAACACTTATGAAATTGAATGTGTGTATGATGGGGTAACTAGGGTGTTGTAGTGCTTATAAATTGCAAGTCAGTGCTGGAGCTACTCGATGGCTCCAGCAACATCGCTGGAGAATGCGGATTGGTAATTCTGGGTTGGGACTCTTCAGAGCCTTAACAATTTTAGTCTAAATGTATTGGACTACATTAATATCGGTCCAACCTGCAGGAGTCCTGACTGCAGAGCCATAATGTTCCTTGTTGGAGATGCATCTCCAGGCATTGTCCACATGTCCAAGTGTTTTTACCTTGAGGATTAGAATCTTCTGACCCAGGACTGTCCGACTCATTGAGTTACTCCCACACTTTGTCTAATTGTAGAGAAGGACGTTGGAACATTTCAAACATTAAAATGCTATGATAATTTGATTTTTCAGCATCGTCTTCCTGGAAGATAAGGTACATATTTCTAACCCTCTTCAGTTTAATGGGATAAATGTGTTCAATTATTGATGGGTTTTTCCAATTTTGTTTCTTCAACAACGAGGAGCTCGCAGTCTCCGGTAGAGACCGATATCGGGAAGCTCCAAAGAATGCAAAACGTTCGACTAGACCCAGAGTGAGCTGGGATTGAACCCCCCGATGCAGAATCCCCGATGCAGAATCCCCGACACGGACGGCCTGACCTCCGGCTACGGCAGTCAAGATCGTGCCATCAACAAAAGGCTCGAGGCCCCAGACCGCGGGAGACCAAAGAAGGGAAGAGTTTGAACTTTGTGTTCTGTTGCTTTTTTATTGATATGAGTGTCTGGTAAATGAAATTCGTTGTGTTGCAAAGTATACTTTTTTTGCAACACGAGCCACCCCATGCTTGAATCGGGAGTAAATACAGAGTGCTGGAGGAACTTGGTGGGTTTGACAACCTCTGAAGAAATGGACAGATGACTATTCGGGTCGGGAGCGCTCAGTCTGAAATACGGGGGAGAGCTGGAAATGAGGTGGGGGTTGGGCACTGCCTGACAGGTGATGGGTGAGGTACAGATGAGTGGGTGATGGGCAAATGGATGGAGTAAGTGCCAAAGGCTGAAGGTGGAAGTGATCAAACATGTTGGATAAGGACAAGAACTGAAATGTAAAACTAGGGTGAGGTGGGGTTGGAAGGTAAAAGGGAAATATGGACAAGGAGTTGAGAGTTGAGCATACTTCCCTTCATTAACTGAATAATAACTAAATAACCTAAATAACCATAACTAAATAACCATAACTAAATAACCATAACTAAATAACCATAACTAAATAACCATAACTAAATAACCATAACTAAATAACCATAACTAAATAACCATAACTAAATAACCATAACTAAATAACCATAACTAAATAACCATAACTAAATAACCATAACTAAATAACCATAACTAAATAACCATAACTAAATAACCATAACTAAATAACCATAACTAAATAACCATAACTAAATAATAACTGTATACAACTAAATAGTAATAACATCTAACTCGTCCTTTCCTGTACGCTCATTTCTCAAACGGGTCCATATTCCCTCTATCCCTTCCACCCAACTCTCCTAGTTTCATATTTCCGTTCTCTCCTTATTTGGCATGTTGTCCCTTTCACCTTGAGCCCTTGGCACTCACGCCATCCATATGCTCATCACGCCTCACATGTACCACCTATTTCCTTGCTGGCTTTGTCCTGCATGCCTCTGCCTCTTTTCACTCTCTTTCATCAGTCTGAGGAAGGTTGCTAACCTGAGGTGTCATCTGTCCATTCCAATTGCAGTCGGGCAGATTGTGCCTGAACTGCGGAATGCCTCCAGCACTTTGTCTTTGAACAGAGCCATGTTCCCCGGTTGTAGTTGGCTCCTGTTACAGGGAACGTATAGTTTAATATTTTTGACTGAAGCTCTGGTGGGGGTTGGGTTTTTCCAGGTATTTTTTAACCATCTGGACACCACTGAATGTTTGTTTATATCTAACGTTTAAATGTCCACGTGGAGAGTAAGACATCGGGCAACAATGTTGGGAGAACACTTGTGAAATGTAATGGGTATTTGATGTAACTGGGGTGTTGCTGTGCTTGTAGATTGTGTCGGTGCTGGAGCAACTCGCTGGGTGCAGCAACATCGCTGGAGAACATGGATTGGTAATTCCGGGTTGGGACTCTTCAGACCTTAATCTCTTAAGGTAGTCTAAATGTATTAGACTACCTTAATATTGGTCCAACCTGTGGGTGTCCTGACTGCAGAGACACAATGGTCCTGGTTGGAGATACAGCTCCAGGCATTGTCCACATGTCCACATGTTTTTACCTTGAGGACTAGAATCTTCTCACCCAGGACTGTCCGACACACTGAGTTACTTCAGCACTTTGTCTAATTGTAGAGAAGGATGTTGGAACATTTCAAACATTAAAATGTTATGTTAATTTGATTTTTCAGCATCAGGTCTACCTGGATTTGGTCTTTATGGATGTCATAGGAGATAAGGTACGTATTTCTAACCCTCTTCAGTTTAATGGGATAAATGTGTTCAATTATTGATGGCTTTTCCAAATTTGTTTCTTCAACATCGAGGAGCTCGCAGTCTCTGGTAGAGACCGATGTCGGGAAGCTCCAAAGAACGCAAAAGGTTCGACTAGACCCCGAGTGAGCTGGGATTCAACCTGGGATGAAGGACCCCCGACACGGACGGCCCGACCGCCGGCTACGGGAGTCAAGATCGTCCCATCAACGGAAGGCTCGAGGCCCCAGACCACGGGAGACCAAAGAAGGGAAGAGTTTGAACTTTGTGTTCTGTTGCTTTTTATTGGTATGAGTGTCTGGTAAATGAAATTCCTCGTGTTGCAAAGCATACTTTTTTTTTTTTGCAACACGAGCCACCCCATGTTTGAATCGTGAGTAAATACAGTGCTGGAGGAACTTGGTGGGTTTGACAACCTGTGAAGGATTGGACAGATGACTAATCGGGTCGGGAGCTCTCAGTCTGAAATACGGGGGAGAGCTGGAAATGAGGTGGGGGTTGGGCACTGCCTGACAGGTGATGGGTGGATTACAGGTGAGTGGGTGATGGGCAAATGGATGGAGTAAGTGCCAAAGGCTGAAGGTGGAAGTGATCAAACATGTTGGATAAGGACAAGAACTGTGAAATGTCAAACCAGGGTGAGGTGGGGTTGGAAGGTAAAAGGGAAATATGGGACAGTTGAGAGATGAGCATACTTCCCTTCATTAACTGAGTAATAACTAAATAACCGTAACTAAATAACCATAACTAAACAACCATAACTAAACAACCATAACTAAACAACCATAACTAAACAACCATAACTAAACAACCATAACTAAACAACCATAATAACTAAGTAATAAAAATTAACTAGTCCTTGTACGCTCATTTCTCAAACGGTTCCATATTCCCTCTATCCCTTCCACCCATCTCTCCTAGTTTCATATTTCCGTTCTCTCCTTATTTGGCATGTTGTCCCTTTCACCTTGAGCCTTTGGCACTCACTCCATCCATATGCTCATCACGCCTCACATGTACCACCTATTTCCTTGCTGGCTTTGTCCTGCATGCCTCTGCCTCTTTTCACTCTCTTTCATCAGTCTGAGGAAGGTTGCTGACCTGAGGTGTCATCTGTCCATTCCACTTGCAGTCAGGCAGATTGTGCCTGAACTGCTGAATGCCTCCAGCACTTTGTCTTTGAACAGAGCCATGTTCCCCGGTTGTAGTTGGCTCCTGTTACAGGGAAAGTAGAGTTTAATATTTTTGACTGAAGCTCTGGAGGGGTTGGGTTTTTCCAGGTATTTTTAACCATCTGGACACCACTGAATGTTTGTTTATATCTAACGTTTAAATGTCCACGTGGAGAGTAAGGCATCGGGCAACAAGGTTGGGAGAACACTTGTGAAATATAATGGGTATTTGATGTAACTGGGGTGTTGCTGTGCTTGTAAATTGTGTCAGTGCTGGAGCAACTCGATGGGTGCAGCAACATCGCTGGAGAACATGGATTGGTAATTCCGGGTTGGGGCTCTTCAGACCTTAATTTCTTAAGGTAGTCTAAATATATAGGACTACCTTAATATTGGTCCAACCTGCGGGAGTCCTGACTGCAGAGACACAATGGTCCTGGTTGGAGATACATCTCCAGGCATTGTCCACATGTCCATGTGTTTTTACCTTGAGGACTAGAATCTTCTCACCCGGGACTGTCCGACCCACTGAGTTACTCCAGCACTTTGTCTAATTGTAGAGAAGGACGTTGGAACATTTCAAACATTAAAATGTTAATTTGATTTTTCAGCATCAAGTCTTCCTGGATTTGGTCTTTATGGATGTCATAGGAGATAAGGTACGTATTTCTAACCATCTTCAGTTTAATGGGATAAATGTGTTCAATTATTGATGGCTTTTCCAAATTTGTTTCGTCAACATCGAGGAGCTCGCAGTCTCTGGTAGAGACCGATGTCGGGAAGCTCCAAAGAACGCAAAAGGTTCGACTAGACCCCGAGTGAGCTGGGATTCAACCCCCCCAATGCAGGACCCCCGACACGGACGGCCCGACCGCCGGCTACGGGAGTCAAGATCGTCCCATCAACGGAAGGCCCGAGGCCTCAGACCACGGGAGACCAAAGAAGGGAAGAGTTTGAACTTTGTGTTCTGTTGCTTTTTATTGGTATGAGTGTCTGGTAAATGAAATTCCTCGTGTTGCAAAGCATACTTTTTTTTTGCAACACGAGCCACCCCATGTTTGAATCGTGAGTAAATACACAGTGCTGGAGGAACTTGGTGGGTTTGACAACCTCTGAAGGATTGGACAGATGACTAATCGGGTCGGGAGCTCTCAGTCTGAAATACGGGGGAGAGCTGGAAATGAGGTGGGGGTTGGGCACTGCCTGACAAGTGATGGGTGGATTACAGGTGAGTGGGTGATGGGCAAATGGATGGAGTAAGTGCCAAAGGCTGAAGGTGGAAGTGATCAAACATGTTGGATAAGGACAAGAACTGAAATGTAAAACTAGGGTGAGGTGGGGTTGGAAGGTAAAAGGGAAATATGGACAAGGAGTTGAGAGATGAGCATACTTCCCTTCATTAACTAAGTAATAACTAAATAACCATAACTAAATAACCATAACTAAATAACCATAACTAAATACCACCAAATAGGAATAACTAAATAATAATAACTAACTAGTCCTTGTACGCTCATTTCTCAAACGAGTTCCATATTCCCTCTATCCCTTCCACCCATCTCTCCTAGTTTCATATTTCCGTTCTCTCCTTATTTGGCATGTTGTCCCTTTCACCTTGAGCCTTTGGTACTCACTCCATCCATATGCTCATCACGCCTCACATGTACCACCTATTTCCTTGCTGGCTTTGTCCTGCATGCCTCTGCCTCTTTTCACTCTCTTTCATCAGTCTGAGGAAGGTTGCTGACCTGAGGTGTCATCTGTCCATTCCACTTGCAGTCAGGCAGATTGTACCTGAACTGCTGAATGCCTCCAGCACTTTGTCTTTGAACAGAGCCATGTTCCCCGGTTGTAGTTGGCTCCTGTTACAGGGAAAGTAGAGTTTAATATTTTTGACTGAAGCTCTGGGGGGGTTGGGTTTTTCCAGGTATTTTTAACCATCTGGACACCACTGAATGTTTGTTTATATCTAATGTTTAAATGTCCACGTGGAGAGTAAGGGATCGGGCAACAATGTTGGGAGAACACTTGTAAAATATAATGGGTATTTGATGTAACTGGGGTGTTGCTGTGCTTGTAAATTGTGTCAGTGCTGGAGCAACTCGATGGGTGCAGCAACATCGCTGGAGAACATGGATTGGTAATTCTGGGTTGGGACTCTTCAGACCTTAATCTCTTAAAGTAGTCTAAATATATAGGACTACCTTAATATTGGTCCAACCTGCAGGAGTCCTGACTGCAGAGACACAATGGTCCTGGTTGGAGATACATCTCCAGGCATTGTCCACATGTCCAAGTGTTTTTACCTTGAGGACTAGAATCTTCTCACCCGGGACTGTCCGACCCACTGAGTTACTCCAGCACTTTGTCTAATTGTAGAGAAGGACGTTGGAACATTTCAAACATTAAAATGTTAATTTGATTTTTCAGCATCAAGTCTTCATGGATTTGGTCTTTATGGATGTCATAGGAGATAAGGTACGTATTTCTAACCATCTTCAGTTTAATGGGATAAATGTGTTCAATTATTGATGGCTTTTCCAAATTTGTTTCTTCAACATCGAGGAGCTCGCAGTCTCTGGTAGAGACCGATGTCGGGAAGCTCCAAAGAACGCAAAAGGTTCGACTAGACCCCGAGTGAGCTGGGATTCAACCCCCCGATGCAGGATCCCCGACACGGACGACCCGACCGCCGGCTACGGGAGTCAAGATCGTCCCATCAATGGAAGGCTCGAGGCCCCAGACCACGGGAGGCCAAAGAAGGGAAGAGTTTGAACTTTGTGTTCTGTTGCTTTTTATTGGTATGAGTGTCTGGTAAATGACATGCCTCGTGTTGCAAACATACTTTTTTTTGCAACACAAGCCACCCCATGCTTGAATCGTGAGTGTGTGTATATATACAGTGCTGGAGGAACTTGGTGGGTTTGACAACCCCTGAAGGATTGGACAGATGACTAAATCTGGTCAGGAGCTCTCAGTCTGAAATACGGGGGAGAGCTGGAACTGAGGTGGGGGTTGGGCACTGCCTGACAAGTGATGGGTGGATTACAGGAGAGTGGGTGATGGGCAAATGGATGGAGTAAGTGCCAAAGGCTGAAGGTGAAAGTGATCAAACATGTTGGATAAGGACAAGAACTGAAATGTAAAACTAGGGTGGGGTGGGGTTGGAAGGTAAAAGGGAAATATGGACAAGTTGAGAGATGAGCATACTTCCCTTCATTAACTAAGTAATAACTAAATAACCATAACTAAATAACCATAACTAAATAACCATAACTAAATACCACCAACTAGGAATAACCAAAATACCACCAAATAGGAATAACTAAATACCACCAAATAGGAATAACTAAGTAATAACAATTAACTAGTCCTTGTATGCTCATCTCTCAAACTGTTCCATATTCCCTCTATCCCTTACACCCATCTCTCCTAATTTCATATTTCCGTTCTCTCCTCATTTGGCATTTTGTCCCTTTCACCTTGAGCCTTTGGTACTCACTCCATCCATATGCTCATCACGCCTCACATGTACCACCTATTTCCTTGCTGGCTTTGTCCTGCATGCCTCTGCCTCTTTTCACTCTCTTTCATCAGTCTGAGGAAGGTTGCTGACCTGAGGTGTCATCTGTCCATTCCACTTGCAGTCAGGCAGATTGTACCTGAACTGCTGAATGCCTCCAGCACTTTATCTTTGAACAGAGCCATGTTCCCCGGTTGTAATTGGCTCCTGTTACAGGGAAAGTAGAGTTTAATATTTTTGACTGAAGCTCTGGTGGGGGGTTGGGTTATTCCAGGTGTTTTTAAACCATCTGGATAGTACTGAATGTTTGTTTATATCTAATGTTTAAATGTCCACGTGAAGAGTAAGGCATCGGGCAACAATGTTGGGAGAACACTTGTAAAATATAATGGGTATTTGATGTAACTGGGGTGTTGCTGTGCTTGTAAATTGTGTCAGTGCTGGAGCAACTCGATGGGTGCAGCAACATCGCTGGAGAACATGGATTGGTAATTCTGGGTTCGGACTCTTCAGACCTTAATTTCTTAGGGTAGTCTAAATATTGGACTACCTTAATATTGGTCCAACCTGCAGGAGTCCTGACTGCAGAGACACAATGGTCCTGGTTGGAGATGCATCTCCAGGCATTGTCCACATGTCCAAGTGTTTTTACCTTGAGGACTAGAATCTTCTCACCCGGGACTGTCCGACCCACTGAGTTACTCCAGCACTTTGTCTAATTGTAGAGAAGGACGTTGGAACATTTCAAACATTAAAATGTTAATTTGATTTTTCAGCATCAGGTCTTCATGGATTTGGTCTTTATGGATGTCATAGGAGATAAGGTACGTATTTCTAACCATCTTCAGTTTAATGGGATAAATGTGTTCAATTATTGATGGCTTTTCCAAATTTGTTTCTTCAACATCGAAGAGCTCACAGTCTCTGGTAGAGACCGATGTCGGGAAGCTCCAAAGAACGCAAAAGGTTCTACGAGACACCGAGTGAGCTGGGATTCAACCCCCCCGATGCAGGACCCCCAACACGGACGGCCCGACCGCCGGCTACGGGAGTCAAGATCGTCCCATCAACGGAAGGCCCGAGGCCTTAGACCACGGGAGACCAAAGAAGGGAAGAGTTTGAACTTTGTGTTCTGTTGCTTTTTATTGGTATGAGTGTCTGGTAAATGAAATTCCTCGTGTTGCAAAGCATACTTTTTTTTTGCAACACGAGCCACCCCATGTTTGAATCGTGAGTAATATACAGTGCTGGAGGAACTTGGTGGGTTTGACAACCCCTGAAGGATTGGACAGATGACTAATCGGGTCAGGAGCTCTCAGTCTAAAATACGGGGGAGAGCTGGAAATGAGGTGGGGGTTGGGCACTGCCTGACAAGTGATGGGTGGATTACAGGTGAGTGGGTGATGGGCAAATGGATGGAGTAAGTGCCAAAGGCTGAAGGTGAAAGTGATCAAACATGTTGGATAAGGACAAGAACTGAAATGTAAAACTAGGGTGAGGTGGGGTTGGAAGGTAAAAGGGAAATATGGACAAGGAGTTGAGAGATGAGCATACTTCCCTTCATTAACCAAATAACCGTAACCAAATAACCGTAACCAAATAACCGTAACCAAATAACCGTAACCAAATAACCGTAACCAAATAACCATAACCAAATAACCGTAACCAAATAACCGTAACCAAATAACCGTAACCAAATAACCGTAACCAAATAACCGTAACCAAATAACCAACTATAACCAACCATAACCAAATAACCGTAAATACCAAATAGGAATAACTAAGTAATAACAATTAACTAGTCCTTGTACGCTCATCTCTCAAACTGTTCCATATTCCCTCTATCCCTTCCACCCATCTCTCCTAGTTTCATATTTCCGTTCTCTCCTTATTTGGCATTTTGTCCCTTTCACCTTGAGCCTTTGGCACTCACTCCATCCATATGCTCATCACGCCTCACATGTACCACCTATTTCCTTGCTGGCTTTGTCCTGCATGCCTCTGCCTCTTTTCACTCTCTTTCATCAGTCTGAGGAAGGTTGCTGACCTGAGGTGTCATCTGTCCATTCCACTTGCAGTCAGGCAGATTGTACCTGAACTGCTGAATGCCTCCAGCACTTTGTCTTTGAACAGAGCCATGTTCCCCGGTTGTAGTTGGCTCCTGTTACAGGGAAAGTAGAGTTTAATATTTTTGACTGAAGCTCTGGGGGGTTGGGTTTTTCCAGGTATTTTTTAAACCATCTGGACACCACTGAATGTTTGTTTATATCTAATGTTTAAATGTCCACGTGAAGAGTAAGGCATCGGGCAACAAGGTTGGGAGAACACTTGTGAAATATAATGGGTATTTGATGTAACTGGGGTGTTGCTGTGCTTGTAAATTGTGTCAGTGCTGGAGCAACTCGATGGGTGCAGCAACATCGCTGGAGAACATGGATTGGTAATTCTGGGTTGGGACTCTTCAGACCTTAATCTCTTAAAGTAGTCTAAATATATTGGACTACCTTAATATTGGTCCAACCTGCAGGAGTCCTGACTGCAGAGACACAATGGTCCTGGTTGGAGATACATCTCCAGGCATTGTCCACATGTCCAAGTGTTTTTACCTTGAGGACTAGAATCTTCTCACCCGGGACTGTCCGACCCACTGAGTTACTCCAGCACTTTGTCTAATTGTAGAGAAGGACGTTGGAACATTTCAAACATTAAAATGTTAATTTGATTTTTCAGCATCAAGTCTTCATGGATTTGGTCTTTATGGATGTCATAGGAGATAAGGTACGTATTTCTAACCCTCTTCAGTTTAATGGGATAAATGTGTTCAATTATTGATGGCTTTTCCAAATTTGTTTCTTCAACATCGAGGAGCTCGCAGTCTCTGGTAGAGACCGATGTCGGGAAGCTCCAAAGAACGCAAAAGGTTCGACTAGACCCCGAGTGAGCTGGGATTCAACCCCCCCGATGCAGGACCCCCGACACGGACGGCCCGACCGCCGGCTACGGGAGTCAAGATCGTCCCATCAACGGAAGGCCCGAGGCCCCAGACCGCAGGAGGCCAAAGAAGGGAAGAGTTTGAACTTTGTGTTCTGTTGCTTTTTATTGGTATGAGTGTCTGGTAAATGAAATTCCTCGTGTTGCAAAGCATACTTTTTTTTACACGAGCCACCCCATGTTTGAATCGTGAGTAAATACAAAGTGCTGGAGGAACTTGGTGGGTTTGACAACCCCTGAAGGATTGGACAGATGACTAATCGGGTCAGGAGCTCTCAGTCTGAAATACGGGGGAGAGCTGGAAATGAGGTGGGGGTTGGGCACTGCCTGAGAAGTGATGGGTGGATTACAGATGAGTGGGTGATGAGCAAATGGATGGAGTAAGTGCCAAAGGCTGAAGGTGAAAGTGATAAAACATGTTGGATAAGGACAAGAACTGAAATGTAAAACTAGGGTGAGGTGGGGTTGGAAGGTAAAAGGGAAATATGGACAAGGAGTTGAGAGTTGAGCATACTTCCCCCCATTAACTAAGTAATAACTAAATAACCATAACTAAATAACCATAACTAAATAACATAACTAAATAACCAACTAAATAAATAACTAAATACCACCAAATAGGAATAACTAAATAAAATAGGAAAACTAAATAGTAATAACTAAATACCACCAAATAGGAATAACTAAGTAATAACAACTAACTAGTCCTTGTACGCTCATCTCTCAAACAGGAGTTCCATATTCCCTCTATCCCTTCCACCCATCTCTCCTAGTTTCATATTTCCGTTCTCTCCTTATTTGGCATTTTGTCCCTTTCACCTTGAGCCTTTGGCACTCACTCCATCCATATGCTCATCACGCCTCACATGTACCACCTATTTCCTTGCTGGCTTTGTCCTGCATGCCTCTGCCTCTTTTCACTCTCTTTCATCAGTCTGAGGAAGGTTGCTGACCTGAGGTGTCATCTGTCCATTCCACTTGCAGTCAGGCAGATTGTACCTGAACTGCTGAATGCCTCCAGCACTTTGTCTTTGAACAGAGCCATGTTCCCCGGTTGTAGTTGGCTCCTGTTACAGGGAAAGTAGAGTTTAATATTTTTGACTGAAGCTCTGGGGGGGTTGGGTTATTCCAGGTTTTTTTAAACCATCTGGACACCACTGAATGTTTGTTTATATCTAACGTTTAAATGTCCACGTGGAGAGTAAGGCATCGGGCAACAAGGTTGGGAGAACACTTGTGAAATATAATGGGTATTTGATGTAACTGGGGTGTTGCTGTGCTTGTAAATTGTGTCAGTGCTGGAGCAACTCGATGGGTGCAGCAACATCGCTGGAGAACATGGATTGGTAATTCTGGGTTGGGACTCTTCAGACCTTAATCTCTTAAAGTAGTCTAAATATATTGGACTACCTTAATATTGGTCCAACCTGCAGGAGTCCTGACTGCAGAGACACAATGGTCCTGGTTGGAGATGCATCTCCAGGCATTGTCCACATGTCCAAGTGTTTTTACCTTGAGGACTAGAATCTTCTCACCCGGGACTGTCCGACCCACTGAGTTACTCCAGCACTTTGTCTAATTGTAGAGAAGGACGTTGGAACATTTCAAACATTAAAATGTTAATTTGATTTTTCAGCATCAAGTCTTCATGGATTTGGTCTTTATGGATGTCATAGGAGATAAGGTACGTATTTCTAACCCTCTTCAGTTTAATGGGATAAATGTGTTCAATTATTGATGGCTTTTCCAAATTTGTTTCTTCAACATCGAGGAGCTCGCAGTCTCTGGTAGAGACCGATGTCGGGAAGCTCCAAAGAACGCAAAAGGTTCGACTAGACCCCGAGTGAGCTGGGATTCAACCCCCCGATGCAGGACCCCCGACACGGACGGCCCGACCGCCTGCTACAGGAGTCAAGATCGTCCCATCAACGGAAGGCCCGAGGCCCCAGACCGCAGGAGGCCAAAGAAGGGAAGAGTTTGAACTTTGTGTTCTGTTGCTTTTTATTGGTATGAGTGTCTGGTAAATGAAATTCCTCGTGTTGCAAAGCATACTTTTTTTTGCAACACGAGCCACCCCATGTTTGAATCGTGAGTAAATACACAGTGCTGGAGGAACTTGGTGGGTTTGACAACCCCTGAAGGATTGGACAGATGACTAATCGGGTCGGGAGCTCTCAGTCTGAAATACGGGGGAGAGCTGGAAATGAGGTGGGGGTTGGGCACTGCCTGACAAGTGATGGGTGGATTACAGGTGAGTGGGTGATGGGCAAATGGATGGAGTAAGTGCCAAAGGCTGAAGGTGAAAGTGATCAAACATGTTGGATAAGGACAAGAACTGAAATGTAAAACTAGGGTGAGGTGGGGTTGGAAGGTAAAAGGGAAATATGGACAAGGAGTTGAGAGATGAGCATACTTCCCCTCATTAACTAAATAACCAACTAAATAACCATAACTAAATAACCATAACTAAATAACCATAACTAAATAACCATAACTAAAAATAACCATAACTAAATACCTATAACTAAATAATAACTAAACACCACCAAATAGGAATAACTAAGTAATAACAACTAACTAGTCCTTGTACGCTCATCTCTCAAACAGGAGTTCCATATTCCCTCTATCCCTTCCACCCATCTCTCCTAGTTTCATATTTCCGTTCTCTCCTTATTTGGCATTTTGTCCCTTTCACCTTGAGCCTTTGGCACTCACTCCATCCATATGCTCATCACGCCTCACATGTACCACCTATTTCCTTGCTGGCTTTGTCCTGCATGCCTCTGCCTCTTTTCACTCTCTTTCATCAGTCTGAGGAAGGTTGCTGACCTGAGGTGTCATCTGTCCATTCCACTTGCAGTCAGGCAGATTGTACCTGAACTGCTGAATGCCTCCAGCACTTTGTCTTTGAACAGAGCCATGTTCCCCGGTTGTAGTTGGCTCCTGTTACAGGGAAAGTAGAGTTTAATATTTTTGACTGAAGCTCTGGTGGGGGGTTGGGTTATTCCAGGTGTTTTTAAACCATCTGGATAGCACTGAATGTTTGTTTATATCTAATGTTTAAATGTCCACGTGAAGAGTAAGGCATCGGGCAACAATGTTGGGAGAACACTTGTGAAATATAATGGGTATTTGATGTAACTGGGGTGTTGCTGTGCTTGTAAATTGTGTCAGTGCTGGAGCAACTCGATGGGTGCAGCAACATCGCTGGAGAACATGGATTGGTAATTCTGGGTTGGGACTCTTCAGACCTTAATCTCTTAAGGTAGTCTAAATATATTGGACTACCTTAATATTGGTCCAACCTGCAGGAGTCCTGACTGCAGAGACACAATGGTCCTGGTTGGAGATGCATCTCCAGGCATTGTCCACATGTCCAAGTGTTTTTACCTTGAGGACTAGAATCTTCTCACCCAGGACTGTCCGACCCACTGAGTTACTCCAGCACTTTGTCTAATTGTAGAGAAGGACGTTGGAACATTTCAAACATTAAAATGTTATGTTAAATTGATTTTTCAGCATCAAGTCTTCATGGATTTGGTCTTTATGGATGTCATCGGAGATAAGGTACGTATTTCTAACCCTATTCAGTTTAATGAGATAAATGTGTTCAATTATTGATGGCTTTTCCAAATTTGTTTCTTCAACATCGAGGAGCTCGCAGTCTCTGGTAGAGACCGATGTCGGGAAGCTCCAAAGACTGCAAAAGGTTCGACTAGACCCCGAGTGAGCTGGGATTCAACCCCCCGATGCAGGACCCCCGACACGGACGGCCCGACCGCCGGCTACAGGAGTCAAGATCGTCCCATCAACGGAAGGCCCGAGGCCCCAGACCGCAGGAGGCCAAAGAAGGGAAGAGTTTGAACTTTGTGTTCTGTTGCTTTTTATTGGTATGAGTGTCTGGTAAATGAAATTCCTCGTGTTGCAAACATACTTTTTTTTGCAACACAAGCCACCCCATGCTTGAATCGTGAGTGTGTGTATATATACAGTGCTGGAGGAACTTGGTGGGTTTGACAACCCCCTGAAGGATTGGACAGATGACTAATCGGGTCAGGAGCTCTCAGTCTGAAATACGGGGGAGAGCTGGAAATGAGGTGGGGGTTGGGCACTGCCTGACAAGTGATGGGTGGATTACAGGTGAGTGGGTGATGGGCAAATGGATGGAGTAAGTGCCAAAGGCTGAAGGTGAAAGTGATCAAACATGTTGGATAAGGACAAGAACTGAAATGTAAAACTAGGGTGAGGTGGGGTTGGAAGGTAAAAGGGAAATATGGACAAGGAGTTGAGAGTTGAGCATACTTCCCCTCATTAACTAAATAGTAATAACTAAATAACTAATAACTAAATAATAATAACTAAATAATAACTAAATAACCATAACTAAACAGTAACTAAATAATAACAATAACTAAATAGGAATAACTAAATACCACCAAATAGAAATAACTAAGTAATACCAACTAACTAGTCCTTGTACGCTCATCTCTCAACCAGGAGTTCCATATTCCCTCTATCCCTTCCACCCATCTCTCCTAGTTTCATATTTCCGTTCTCTCCTTATTTGGCATTTTGTCCCTTTCACCTTGAGCCCTTGGCACTCACTCCATCCATATGCTCATCACGCCTCACATGTACCACCTATTTCCTTGCTGGCTTTGTCCTGCATGCCTCTGCCTCTTTTCACTCTCTTTCATCAGTCTGAGGAAGGTTGCTGACCTGAGGTGTCATCTGTCCATTCCACTTGCAGTCAGGCAGATTGTACCTGAACTGCTGAATGCCTCCAGCACTTTGTCTTTGGGCAGAGCCATGTTCCCTGGTTGTAGTTGGCTCCTGATACAGGGAATGTGGAGTTTAATATTGTGGCTAAGTCTCACTTTTATTAATGCTGCCCTTCAAATTACTGTAGTTTTTGCAGTTGGTTTAAATCTCTGATTTGGATACATCTGCAGTGGCACCATTTCCTAGCCTGTCTTCCTATAAGGAGTGAACAGTTCCTGTTAGTTTCCACCCAGAGTCTCAAAAGACTGGGCTCTATGCTGGTAGAAAGATCTGCTAGGGTTAGTCAGTCTTCTCCCAATCTGCCAATGTTGGCATGTGCTGGGGCAAACTTCTTCCCCCATCACTGTTACTTTGGTTTGTCGCTGATGTAATTCAAAGGATGTTTTCATTGAAAGCAATGTGCGAGGCATGGGTGTGTTTTCACTAGATATTCTGAACGTCCTGTATGCTCCTGTTGGTGTACAGGCATTGATGCCCATGTTATACAGCAGCAGGTGGCAGTCACAGAACAGTGTTTGGTTTAGCTGGGGTGTTGCTGAGCCTGTTGATTAAGTCGATGTATTCTGATAACTTGCAGGATTCACTGCTGTGGTCACTTGAAGTGGGCCTTCCTGGAGATATTTCTCTAGGCACTGTCCAGGTGTCTGAGTGTTCATTTTAGAGAATGTATACTTTTGTCACCCTGTGCTCTATTCATTAACCTGTTACGTGTTTCTAATTATGGTCGAGGCGCCAAGAACCTGTAGTGCCCATCCAAAATGTCCCCATCCAAAATGTGCCCAATCTCCTTCATTACCTGATAGATGGGTTGTCAACTTGGTGATCCAAGTACGTATTTGTGGTTAAAGGTGTAAAACAGAATGTTGGGTGGATTCAAACTATCAGTGATTGTTGTATCGCCCGAACTGTTGTATCGCCCGAACTGTTGTATCGCCCGAACTGTTGTATCGCCCGAACTGTTGTATCGCCCGAACTGTTGTATCGCCCGAACTGTTGTATCGCCCCGAACTGTTGTATCGCCCGAACTGTTGTATCGCCCCCAACTGTTGTATCGCCCCCAACTGTTGTATCGCCCGAACTGTTGTATCGCCCCCAACTGTTGTATCGCCCGAACTGTTGTATCGCCCGAACTGTTGTATCGCCCGAACTGTTGTATCGCCCGAACTGTTGTATCGCCCCGAACTGTTGTATCGCCCCCTACTGTTGTATCGCTAGGGTTTAGAGTTGCTAGGGTTTTAGAGTGTGCTAGGGTTTAGAGTTGCTAGGGTTTAGAGTTGCTAGGGTTTAGAGTTGCTAGGGTTTAGAGTTGCTAGGGTTTAGAGTTGCTAGGGTTTAGAGTTGCTAGGGTTTAGAGTTGCTAGGGTTTGCTAGAGTTGCTAGGGTTTAGAGTTGCTAGGGTTAGAGTTGCTAGTTTAGAGTTGCTAGGGTTTAGAGTTGCTAGGGTTTAGAGTTGCTAGGGTTTAGAGTTGCTAGGGTTTAGAGTTGCTAGGGTTTAGAGTTGCTAGGGTTTAGAGTTGCTAGGGTTTAGAGTTGCTAGGGTTTAGAGTTGCTAGGGTTTAGAGTTGCTAGGGTTTTTAGAGTTGCTAGAGTTGTAGGGTTTTAGAGTTGCTAGGGTTTAGAGTTGCTAGGGTTTAGAGTTGCTAGGGTTTAGAGTTGCTAGGGTTTAGAGTTGCTAGGGTTTAGAGTTGCTAGGGTTTAGAGTTGCTAGGGTTTAGAGTTGCTAGGTTTTAGAGTTGCTAGGGTTTAGAGTTGTTAGGGTTTAGAGTTGCTAGGGTTTAGAGTTGCTAGGGTTTAGAGTTGCTAGGGTTTAGAGTTGCTAGGGTTTAGAGTTGCTAGGGTTTAGAGTTGCTAGGGTTTAGAGTTGCTAGGGTTTAGAGTTGCTAGGGTTTAGAGTTGCTAGGGTTTAGAGTTGCTAGGGTTTAGAGTTGCTAGGGTTTAGAGTTGCTAGGGTTTAGAGTTGCTAGGGTTTAGAGTTGCTAGGGTTTAGAGTTGCTAGGGTTTAGAGTTGCTAGGGTTTAGAGTTGCTAGGGTTTAGAGTTGCTAGGGTTTAGAGTTGCTAGGGTTTAGAGTTGCTAGGGTTTAGAGTTGCTAGGGTTTAGAGTTGCTAGGGTTTAGAGTTGCTAGGGTTTAGAGTTGCTAGGGTTTAGAGTTGCTAGGGTTTTTAGAGTTGCTAGGGTTTAGAGTTGCTAGGGTTTAGAGTTAGCTAGGGTTTAGAGTTTGCTAGGGTTTAGAGTTGCTAGGGTTTAGAGTTGCTAGGGTTTAGAGTTGCTAGGGTTTAGAGTTGCTAGGGTTTAGAGTTGCTAGGGTTTAGAGTTGCTAGGGTTTAGAGTTGCTAGGGTTTTAGAGTTGCTAGGGTTTAGAGTTGCTAGGGTTTAGAGTTGCTAGGGTTTAGAGTTGCTAGGGTTTAGAGTTGCTAGGGTTTAGAGTTGCTAGGGTTTAGAGTTGCTAGGGTTTAGAGTTGCTAGGGTTTAGAGTTGCTAGGGTTTAGAGTTGCTAGGGTTTAGAGTTGCTAGGGTTTAGAGTTGCTAGGGTTTAGAGTTGCTAGGGTTTAGAGTTGCTAGGGTTTAGAGTTGCTAGGGTTTAGAGTTGCTAGGGTTTAGAGTTGCTAGGGTTTAGAGTTGCTAGGGTTTAGAGTTGCTAGGGTTTAGGGTTTAGAGTTGCTAGGGTTTAGAGTTGCTAGGGTTTAGAGTTGCTAGGGTTTAGAGTTGCTAGGGTTTAGAGTTGCTAGGGTTAGAGTTGCTAGGGTTTAGAGTTGCTAGGGTTTAGAGTTGCTAGGGTTTAGAGTTGCTAGGGTTTAGAGTTGCTAGGGTTTAGAGTTGCTAGGGTTTAGAGTTGCTAGGGTTTAGAGTTGCTAGGGTTTAGAGTTGCTAGGGTTTAGAGTTGCTAGGGTTTAGAGTTGCTAGGGTTTAGAGTTGCTAGGGTTTAGAGTTGCTAGGGTTTAGAGTTGCTAGGGTTAGAGTTGCTAGGGTTTAGAGTTGCTAGGGTTTAGAGTTGCTAGGGTTTAGAGTTGCTAGGGTTTAGAGTTGCTAGGGTTTAGAGTTGCTAGGGTTTAGAGTTGCTAGGGTTTAGAGTTGCTAGGGTTTAGAGTTGCTAGGGTTTAGAGTTGCTAGGGTTTAGAGTTGCTAGGGTTTAGAGTTGCTAGGGTTTAGAGTTGCTAGGGTTTAGAGTTGCTAGGGTTTAGAGTTGCTAGGGTTTAGAGTTGCTAGGGTTTAGAGTTGCTAGGGTTTAGAGTTGCTAGGGTTTAGAGTTGCTAGGGTTTAGAGTTGCTAGGGTTTAGAGTTGCTAGGGTTTTAGAGTTGCTAGGGTTTAGAGTTGCTAGGGTTTAGAGTTGCTAGGGTTTAGAGTTGCTAGGGTTTAGAGTTGTTGCTAGGGTTTAGAGTTGCTAGGGTTTAGAGTTGCTAGGGTTTAGAGTTTGCTAGGGTTTAGAGTTGCTAGGGTTTAGAGTTGCTAGGGTTTAGAGTTGCTAGGGTTTAGAGTTGCTAGGGTTTAGAGTTGCTAGGGTTTAGAGTTGCTAGGGTTTAGAGTTGCTAGGGTTTAGAGTTGCTAGGGTTTAGAGTTTTAGAGTAGGGTTTAGAGTTGCTAGGGTTTAGAGTTGCTAGGGTTTAGAGTTGCTAGGGTTTAGAGTTGCTAGGGTTTAGAGTTGCTAGGGTTTAGAGTTGCTAGGGTTTAGAGTTGCTAGGGTTTAGAGTTGCTAGGGTTTAGAGTTGCTAGGGTTTAGAGTTGCTAGGGTTTAGAGTTGCTAGGGTTTAGAGTTGCTAGGGTTTAGAGTTGCTAGGGTTTAGAGTTGCTAGGGTTTAGAGTTGCTAGGGTTTAGAGTTGCTAGGGTTTAGAGTTGCTAGGGTTTAGAGTTGCTAGGGTTTAGAGTTGCTAGGGTTTAGAGTTGCTAGGGTTTAGAGTTGCTAGGGTTTAGAGTTGCTAGGGTTTAGAGTTGCTAGGGTTTAGAGTTGCTAGGGTTTAGAGTTGCTAGGGTTTAGAGTTGCTAGGGTTTAGAGTTGCTAGGGTTTAGAGAGTGCTAGGGTTTAGAGTTGCTAGGGTTTAGAGCTAGGGTTGCTAGGGTTTAGAGTTGCTAGGGTTTAGAGTTGCTAGGGTTTAGAGTTGCTAGGGTTTAGAGTTGCTAGGGTTTAGAGTTGCTAGGGTTTAGAGTTGCTAGGGTTTAGAGTTGCTAGGGTTTAGAGTTGCTAGGGTTTAGAGTTGCTAGGGTTTAGAGTTGCTAGGGTTTAGAGTTGCTAGGGTTTAGAGTTGCTAGGGTTTAGAGTTGCTAGGGTTTAGAGTTGCTAGGGTTTAGAGTTGCTAGGGTTTAGAGTTGCTAGGGTTTAGAGTTGCTAGGGTTTAGAGTTGCTAGGGTTTAGAGTTGCTAGGGTTTAGAGTTGCTAGGGTTTAGAGTTGCTAGGGTTTAGAGTTGCTAGGGTTTAGAGTTGCTAGGGTTTAGAGTTGCTAGGGTTTAGAGTTGCTAGGGTTTAGAGTTGCTAGGGTTTAGAGTTGCTAGGGTTTAGAGTTGCTAGGGTTTAGAGTTGCTAGGGTTTAGAGTTGCTAGGGTTTAGAGTTGCTAGGGTTTAGAGTTGCTAGGGTTTAGAGTTGCTAGGGTTTAGAGTTGCTAGGGTTTAGAGTTGCTAGGGTTTAGAGTTGCTAGGGTTTAGAGTTGCTAGGGTTTAGAGTTGCTAGGGTTTAGAGTTGCTAGGGTTTAGAGTTGCTAGGGTTTAGAGTTGCTAGGGTTTAGAGTTGCTAGGGTTTAGAGTTGCTAGGGTTTAGTTGCTAGGGTTGCTAGGGTTGCTAGAGTTGCTAGGGTTTAGAGTTGCTAGGGTTTAGAGTTGCTAGGGTTTAGAGTTGCTAGGGTTTAGAGTTGCTAGGGTTTAGAGTTGCTAGGGTTTAGAGTTGCTAGGGTTTAGAGTTGCTAGGGTTTAGAGTTGCTAGGGTTTAGAGTTGCTAGGGTTTAGAGTTGCTAGGGTTTAGAGTTGCTAGGGTTTAGAGTTGCTAGGGTTTAGAGTTGCTAGGGTTTAGAGTTGCTAGGGTTTAGAGTTGCTAGGGTTTAGAGTTGCTAGGGTTTAGAGTTGCTAGGGTTTAGAGTTGCTAGGGTTTAGAGTTGCTAGGGTTTAGAGTTGCTAGGGTTTAGAGTTGCTAGGGTTTAGAGTTGCTAGGGTTTAGAGTTGCTAGGGTTTAGAGTTGCTAGGGTTTAGAGTTGCTAGGGTTTAGAGTTGCTAGGGTTTAGAGTTGCTAGGGTTTAGAGTTGCTAGGGTTTAGAGTTGCTAGGGTTTAGAGTTGCTAGGGTTTAGAGTTGCTAGGGTTTAGAGTTGCTAGGGTTTAGAGTTGCTAGGGTTTAGAGTTGCTAGGGTTTAGAGTTGCTAGGGTTTAGAGTTGCTAGGGTTTAGAGTTGCTAGGGTTTAGAGTTGCTAGGGTTTAGAGTTGCTAGGGTTTAGAGTTGCTAGGGGTTTAGAGTTGCTAGGGTTTAGAGTTGCTAGGGTTTAGAGTTGCTAGGGTTTAGAGTTGCTAGGGTTTAGAGTTGCTAGGGTTTAGAGTTGCTAGGGTTTAGAGTTGCTAGGGTTTAGAGTTGCTAGGGTTTAGAGTTGCTAGGGTTTAGAGTTGCTAGGGTTTAGAGTTGCTAGGGTTTAGAGTTGCTAGGGTTTAGAGTTGCTAGGGTTTAGAGTTGCTAGGGTTTAGAGTTGCTAGGGTTTAGAGTTGCTAGGGTTTAGAGTTGCTAGGGTTTAGAGTTGCTAGGGTTTAGAGTTGCTAGGGTTTAGAGTTGCTAGGGTTTAGAGTTGCTAGGGTTTAGAGTTGCTAGGGTTTAGAGTTGCTAGGGTTTAGAGTTGCTAGGGTTTAGAGTTGCTAGGGTTTAGAGTTGCTAGGGTTTAGAGTTGCTAGGGTTTAGAGTTGCTAGGGTTTAGAGTTGCTAGGGTTTAGAGTTGCTAGGGTTTAGAGTTGCTAGGGTTTAGAGTTGCTAGGGTTTAGAGTTGCTAGGGTTTAGAGTTGCTAGGGTTTTAGAGTTGCTAGGGTTTAGAGTTGCTAGGGTTTAGAGTTGCTAGGGTTTAGAGTTGCTAGGGTTTAGAGTTGCTAGGGTTTAGAGTTGCTAGGGTTTAGAGTTGCTAGGGTTTAGGGCTAGGGTTTAGAGTTGCTAGGGTTTAGAGTTGCTAGGGTTTAGAGTTGCTAGGGTTTAGAGTTGCTAGGGTTTAGAGTTGCTAGGGTTTAGAGTTGCTAGGGTTTAGAGTTGCTAGGGTTTAGAGTTGCTAGGGTTTAGAGTTGCTAGGGTTTAGAGTTGCTAGGGTTTAGAGTTGCTAGGGTTTAGAGTTGCTAGGGTTTAGAGTTGCTAGGGTTTAGAGTTGCTAGGGTTTAGAGTTGCTAGGGTTTAGAGTTGCTAGGGTTTAGAGTTGCTAGGGTTTAGAGTTGCTAGGGTTTAGAGTTGCTAGGGTTTAGAGTTGCTAGGGTTTAGAGTTGCTAGGGTTTAGAGTTGCTAGGGTTTAGAGTTGCTAGGGTTTAGAGTTGCTAGGGTTTAGAGTTGCTAGGGTTTAGAGTTGCTAGGGTTTAGAGTTGCTAGGGTTTAGAGTTGCTAGGGTTTTAGAGTTGCTAGGGTTTTTAGAGTTGCTAGGGTTTAGAGTTGCTAGGGTTTAGAGTTGCTAGGGTTTAGAGTTGCTAGGGTTTAGAGTTGCTAGGGTTTAGAGTTGCTAGGGTTTAGAGTTGCTAGGGTTTAGAGTTGCTAGGGTTAGGGTTTAGAGTTGCTAGGGTTTAGAGTTGCTAGGGTTTAGAGTTGCTAGGGTTTAGAGTTGCTAGGGTTTAGAGTTGCTAGGGTTTAGAGTTGCTAGGGTTTAGAGTTGCTAGGGTTTAGAGTTGCTAGGGTTTAGAGTTGCTAGGGTTTAGAGTTGCTAGGGTTTAGAGTTGCTAGGGTTTAGAGTTGCTAGGGTTTAGAGTTTGCTAGGGTTTAGAGTTGCTAGGGTTTAGAGTTGCTAGGGTTTAGAGTTGCTAGGGTTTAGAGTTGCTAGGGTTTAGAGTTGCTAGGGTTTAGAGTTGCTAGGGTTTAGAGTTGCTAGGGTTTAGAGTTGCTAGGGTTTAGAGTTGCTAGGGTTTAGAGTTGCTAGGGTTTAGAGTTGCTAGGGTTTAGAGTTGCTAGGGTTTAGAGTTGCTAGGGTTTAGAGTTGCTAGGGTTTAGAGTTGCTAGGGTTTAGAGTTGCTAGGGTTTAGAGTTGCTAGGGTTTAGAGTTGCTAGGGTTTAGAGTTGCTAGGGTTTAGAGTTGCTAGGGTTTAGAGTTGCTAGGGTTTAGAGTTGCTAGGGTTTAGAGTTGCTAGGGTTTAGAGTTGCTAGGGTTTAGAGTTGCTAGGGTTTAGAGTTGCTAGGGTTTTAGAGTTGCTAGGGTTTAGAGTTGCTAGGGTTTAGAGTTGCTAGGGTTTAGAGTTGCTAGGGTTTAGAGTTGCTAGGGTTTAGAGTTGCTAGGGTTTAGAGTTGCTAGGGTTTAGAGTTGCTAGGGTTTAGAGTTGCTAGGGTTTAGAGTTGCTAGGGTTTAGAGTTGCTAGGGTTTAGAGTTGCTAGGGTTTAGAGTTGCTAGGGTTTAGAGTTGCTAGGGTTTAGAGTTGCTAGGGTTTAGAGTTGCTAGGGTTTAGAGTTGCTAGGGTTTAGAGTTGCTAGGGTTTAGAGTTGCTAGGGTTTAGAGTTGCTAGGGTTTAGAGTTGCTAGGGTTTAGAGTTGCTAGGGTTTAGAGTTGCTAGGGTTTAGAGTTGCTAGGGTTTAGAGTTGCTAGGGTTTAGAGTTGCTAGGGTTTAGAGTTGCTAGGGTTTAGAGTTGCTAGGGTTTAGAGTTGCTAGGGTTTAGAGTTGCTAGGGTTTTAGAGTTAGCTAGGGTTGCTAGAGTTTAGAGTTGCTAGGGTTTAGAGTTGCTAGGGTTTAGAGTTGCTAGGGTTTAGAGTTGCTAGGGTTTAGAGTTGCTAGGGTTTAGAGTTGCTAGGGTTTAGAGTTGCTAGGGTTTAGAGTTGCTAGGGTTTAGAGTTGCTAGGGTTTAGAGTTGCTAGGGTTTAGAGTTGCTAGGGTTTAGAGTTGCTAGGGTTTAGAGTTGCTAGGGTTTAGAGTTGCTAGGGTTTAGAGTTGCTAGGGTTTAGAGTTGCTAGGGTTTAGAGTTGCTAGGGTTTAGAGTTGCTAGGGTTTAGAGTTGCTAGGGTTTAGAGTTGCTAGGGTTTAGAGTTGCTAGGGTTTAGAGTTGCTAGGGTTTAGAGTTGCTAGGGTTTAGAGTTGCTAGGGTTTAGAGTTGCTAGGGTTTAGAGTTGCTAGGGTTTAGAGTTGCTAGGGTTTAGAGTTGCTAGGGTTTAGAGTTGCTAGGGTTTAGAGTTGCTAGGGTTTAGAGTTGCTAGGGTTTAGAGTTGCTAGGGTTTAGAGTTGCTAGGGTTTAGAGTTGCTAGGGTTTAGAGTTGCTAGGGTTTAGAGTTGCTAGGGTTTAGAGTTGCTAGGGTTTAGAGTTGCTAGGGTTTAGAGTTGCTAGGGTTTAGAGTTGCTAGGGTTTAGAGTTGCTAGGGTTTAGAGTTGCTAGGGTTTAGAGTTGCTAGGGTTTAGAGTTGCTAGGGTTTAGAGTTGCTAGGGTTTAGAGTTGCTAGGGTTTAGAGTTGCTAGGGTTTAGAGTTGCTAGGGTTTAGAGTTGCTAGGGTTTAGAGTTGCTAGGGTTTAGAGTTGCTAGGGTTTAGAGTTGCTAGGGTTTAGAGTTGCTAGGGTTTAGAGTTGCTAGGGTTTAGAGTTGCTAGGGTTTAGAGTTGCTAGGGTTTAGAGTTGCTAGGGTTTAGAGTTGCTAGGGTTTAGAGTTGCTAGGGTTTAGAGTTGCTAGGGTTTAGAGTTGCTAGGGTTTAGAGTTGCTAGGGTTTAGAGTTGCTAGGGTTTAGAGTTGCTAGGGTTTAGAGTTGCTAGGGTTTAGAGTTGCTAGGGTTTAGAGTTGCTAGGGTTTAGAGTTGCTAGGGTTTAGAGTTGCTAGGGTTTAGAGTTGCTAGGGTTTAGAGTTGCTAGGGTTTAGAGTTGCTAGGGTTTAGAGTTGCTAGGGTTTAGAGTTGCTAGGGTTTAGAGTTGCTAGGGTTTAGAGTTGCTAGGGTTTTAGAGTTGCTAGGGTTTAGAGTTGCTAGGGTTAGAGTTGCTAGGGTTTAGAGTTGCTAGGGTTTAGAGTTGCTAGGGTTTAGAGTTGCTAGGGTTTAGAGTTGCTAGGGTTTAGAGTTGCTAGGGTTTAGAGTTGCTAGGGTTTAGAGTTGCTAGGGTTTAGAGTTGCTAGGGTTTAGAGTTGCTAGGGTTTAGAGTTGCTAGGGTTTAGAGTTGCTAGGGTTTAGAGGTTTAGAGTTGCTAGGGTTTAGAGTTGCTAGGGTTTAGAGTTGCTAGGGTTTAGAGTTGCTAGGGTTTAGAGTTGCTAGGGTTTAGAGTTGCTAGGGTTTAGAGTTGCTAGGGTTTAGAGTTGCTAGGGTTTAGAGTTGCTAGGGTTTAGAGTTGCTAGGGTTTAGAGTTGCTAGGGTTTAGAGTTGCTAGGGTTTAGAGTTGCTAGGGTTTAGAGTTGCTAGGGTTTAGAGTTGCTAGGGTTTAGAGTTGCTAGGGTTTAGAGTTGCTAGGGTTTAGAGTTGCTAGGGTTTAGAGTTGCTAGGGTTTAGAGTTGCTAGGGTTTAGAGTTGCTAGGGTTTAGAGTTGCTAGGGTTTAGAGTTGCTAGGGTTTAGAGTTGCTAGGGTTTAGAGTTGCTAGGGTTTAGAGTTGCTAGGGTTTAGAGTTGCTAGGGTTTAGAGTTGCTAGGGTTTAGAGTTGCTAGGGTTTAGAGTTGCTAGGGTTTAGAGTTGCTAGGGTTTAGAGTTGCTAGGGTTTAGAGTTGCTAGGGTTTAGAGTTGCTAGGGTTTAGAGTTGCTAGGGTTTAGAGTTGCTAGGGTTTAGAGTTGCTAGGGTTTAGAGTTGCTAGGGTTTAGAGTTGCTAGGGTTTAGAGTTGCTAGGGTTTAGAGTTGCTAGGGTTTAGAGTTGCTAGGGTTTAGAGTTGCTAGGGTTTAGAGTTGCTAGGGTTTAGAGTTGCTAGGGTTTAGAGTTGCTAGGGTTTAGAGTTGCTAGGGTTTAGAGAGTTGCTAGGGTTTAGAGTTGCTAGGGTTTAGAGTTGCTAGGGTTTAGAGTTGCTAGGGTTTAGAGTTGCTAGGGTTTAGAGTTGCTAGGGTTTAGAGTTGCTAGGGTTTAGAGTTGCTAGGGTTTAGAGTTGCTAGGGTTTAGAGTTGCTAGGGTTTAGAGTTGCTAGGGTTTAGAGTTGCTAGGGTTTAGAGTTGCTAGGGTTTAGAGTTGCTAGGGTTTAGAGTTGCTAGGGTTTAGAGTTGCTAGGGTTTAGAGTTGCTAGGGTTTAGAGTTGCTAGGGTTTAGAGTTGCTAGGGTTTAGAGTTGCTAGGGTTTAGAGTTGCTAGGGTTTAGAGTTGCTAGGGTTTAGAGTTGCTAGGGTTTAGAGTTGCTAGGGTTTAGAGTTGCTAGGGTTTAGAGTTGCTAGGGTTTAGAGTTGCTAGGGTTTAGAGTTGCTAGGGTTTAGAGTTGCTAGGGTTAGAGTTGCTAGGGTTTAGAGTTGCTAGGGTTTAGAGTTGCTAGGGTTTAGAGTTGCTAGGGTTTAGAGTTGCTAGGGTTTAGAGTTGCTAGGGTTTAGAGTTGCTAGGGTTTAGAGTTGCTAGGGTTTAGAGTTGCTAGGGTTTAGGGTTTAGAGAGTTGCTAGGGTTTAGAGTTGCTAGGGTTTAGAGTTGCTAGGGTTTAGAGTTGCTAGGGTTTAGAGTTGCTAGGGTTTAGAGTTGCTAGGGTTTAGAGTTGCTAGGGTTTAGAGTTGCTAGGGTTTAGAGTTGCTAGGGTTTAGAGAGTTGCTAGGGTTTAGAGTTGCTAGGGTTTAGAGTTGCTAGGGTTTAGAGTTGCTAGGGTTTAGAGTTGCTAGGGTTTAGAGTTGCTAGGGTTTAGAGTTGCTAGGGTTTAGAGTTGCTAGGGTTTAGAGTTGCTAGGGTTTAGAGTTGCTAGGGTTTAGAGTTGCTAGGGTTTAGAGTTGCTAGGGTTTAGAGTTGCTAGGGTTTAGAGTTGCTAGGGTTTAGAGTTGCTAGGGTTTAGAGTTGCTAGGGTTTAGAGTTGCTAGGGTTTAGAGTTGCTAGGGTTTAGAGTTGCTAGGGTTTAGAGTTGCTAGGGTTTAGAGTTGCTAGGGTTTAGAGTTGCTAGGGTTTAGAGTTGCTAGGGTTTAGAGTTGCTAGGGTTTAGAGTTGCTAGGGTTTAGAGTTGCTAGGGTTTAGAGTTGCTAGGGTTTAGAGTTGCTAGGGTTTAGAGTTGCTAGGGTTTAGAGTTGCTAGGGTTTAGAGTTGCTAGGGTTTAGAGTTGCTAGGGTTTAGAGTTGCTAGGGTTTAGAGTTGCTAGGGTTTAGAGTTGCTAGGGTTTAGAGTTGCTAGGGTTTAGAGTTGCTAGGGTTTAGAGTTGCTAGGGTTTAGAGTTGCTAGGGTTTAGAGTTGCTAGGGTTTAGAGTTGCTAGGGTTTAGAGTTGCTAGGGTTTAGAGTTGCTAGGGTTTAGAGTTGCTAGGGTTTAGAGTTGCTAGGGTTTAGAGTTGCTAGGGTTTAGAGTTGCTAGGGTTTAGAGTTGCTAGGGTTTAGAGTTGCTAGGGTTTAGAGTTGCTAGGGTTTAGAGTTGCTAGGGTTTAGAGTTGCTAGGGTTTAGAGTTGCTAGGGTTTAGAGTTGCTAGGGTTTAGAGTTGCTAGGGTTTAGAGTTGCTAGGGTTTAGAGTTGCTAGGGTTTAGAGTTGCTAGGGTTTAGAGTTGCTAGGGTTTAGAGTTGCTAGGGTTTAGAGTTGCTAGGGTTTAGAGTTGCTAGGGTTTAGAGTTGCTAGGGTTTAGAGTTGCTAGGGTTTAGAGTTGCTAGGGTTTAGAGTTGCTAGGGTTTAGAGTTGCTAGGGTTTAGAGTTGCTAGGGTTTAGAGTTGCTAGGGTTTAGAGTTGCTAGGGTTTAGAGTTGCTAGGGTTTAGAGTTGCTAGGGTTTAGAGTTTTAGAGCTAGGGTTTAGAGTTGCTAGGGTTTAGAGTTGCTAGGGTTTAGAGTTGCTAGGGTTTAGAGTTGCTAGGGTTTAGAGTTGCTAGGGTTTAGAGTTGCTAGGGTTTAGAGTTGCTAGGGTTTAGAGTTGCTAGGGTTTAGAGTTGCTAGGGTTTAGAGTTGCTAGGGTTTAGAGTTGCTAGGGTTTAGAGTTGCTAGGGTTTAGAGTTGCTAGGGTTTAGAGTTGCTAGGGTTTTAGAGTTGCTAGGGTTTTAGAGTTGCTAGGGTTTAGAGTTGCTAGGGTTTAGAGTTGCTAGGGTTTTGCTAGGTTTAGAGTTGCTAGGGTTTAGAGTTGCTAGGGTTTAGAGTTGCTAGGGTTTAGTTGCTAGTTGAGTTGCTAGGGTTTAGAGTTGCTAGGGTTTAGAGTTGCTAGGGTTTAGAGTTGCTAGGGTTTAGAGTTGCTAGGGTTTAGAGTTGCTAGGGTTTAGAGTTGCTAGGGTTTAGAGTTGCTAGGGTTTAGAGTTGCTAGGGTTTAGAGTTGCTAGGGTTTAGAGTTGCTAGGGTTTAGAGTTGCTAGGGTTTAGAGTTGCTAGGGTTTAGAGTTGCTAGGGTTTAGAGTTGCTAGGGTTTAGAGTTGCTAGGGTTTAGAGTTGCTAGGGTTTAGAGTTGCTAGGGTTTAGAGTTGCTAGGGTTTAGAGTTGCTAGGGTTTAGAGTTGCTAGGGTTTAGAGTTGCTAGGGTTTAGAGTTGCTAGGGTTTAGAGTTGCTAGGGTTTAGAGTTGCTAGGGTTTAGAGTTGCTAGGGTTTAGAGTTGCTAGGGTTTAGAGTTGCTAGGGTTTAGAGTTGCTAGGGTTTAGAGTTTGCTAGGGTTTAGAGAGTTGCTAGGGTTTAGAGTTGCTAGGGTTTAGAGTTGCTAGGGTTTAGAGTTGCTAGGGTTTAGAGTTGCTAGGGTTTAGAGTTGCTAGGGTTTAGAGTTGCTAGGGTTTAGAGTTGCTAGGGTTTAGAGTTGCTAGGGTTTAGAGTTGCTAGGGTTTAGAGTTGCTAGGGTTTTAGAGTTGCTAGGGTTTAGAGTTGCTAGGGTTTAGAGTTGCTAGGGTTTAGAGTTGCTAGGGTTTAGAGTTGCTAGGGTTTAGAGTTGCTAGGGTTTAGAGTTGCTAGGGTTTAGAGTTGCTAGGGTTTAGAGTTTGCTAGGGTTTAGAGTTGCTAGGGTTTAGAGTTGCTAGGGTTTAGAGTTGCTAGGGTTTAGAGTTGCTAGGGTTTAGAGTTGCTAGGGTTTAGAGTTGCTAGGGTTTAGAGTTGCTAGGGTTTAGAGTTGCTAGGGTTTAGAGTTGCTAGGGTTTAGAGTTGCTAGGGTTTAGAGTTGCTAGGGTTTAGAGTTGCTAGGGTTTAGAGTTGCTAGGGTTTAGAGTTGCTAGGGTTTAGAGTTGCTAGGGTTTAGAGTTGCTAGGGTTTAGAGTTGCTAGGGTTTAGAGTTGCTAGGGTTTAGAGTTGCTAGGGTTTAGAGTTGCTAGGGTTTAGAGTTGCTAGGGTTTAGAGTTGCTAGGGTTTAGAGTTGCTAGGGTTTAGAGTTGCTAGGGTTTAGAGTTGCTAGGGTTTAGAGTTGCTAGGGTTTAGAGTTGCTAGGGTTTAGAGTTGCTAGGGTTTAGAGTTGCTAGGGTTTAGAGTTGCTAGGGTTTAGAGTTGCTAGGGTTTAGAGTTGCTAGGGTTTAGAGTTGCTAGGGTTTAGAGTTGCTAGGGTTTAGAGTTGCTAGGGTTTAGAGTTGCTAGGGTTTAGAGTTGCTAGGGTTTAGAGTTGCTAGGGTTTAGAGTTGCTAGGGTTTAGAGTTGCTAGGGTTTAGAGTTGCTAGGGTTTAGAGTTGCTAGGGTTTAGAGTTGCTAGGGTTTAGAGTTGCTAGGGTTTAGAGTTGCTAGGGTTTTAGAGTTGCTAGGGTTTAGAGTTGCTAGGGTTTAGAGTTGCTAGGGTTTAGAGTTGCTAGGGTTTAGAGTTGCTAGGGTTTAGAGTTGCTAGGGTTTAGAGTTGCTAGGGTTTAGAGTTGCTAGGGTTTAGAGTTGCTAGGGTTTAGAGTTGCTAGGGTTTAGAGTTTGCTAGGGTTTAGAGTTGCTAGGGTTTAGAGTTGCTAGGGTTTAGAGTTGCTAGGGTTTAGAGTTGCTAGGGTTTAGAGTTGCTAGGGTTTAGAGTTGCTAGGGTTTAGAGTTGCT